>NW_004457632.1:86438-91750 GCF_000313135.1 Acanthamoeba castellanii str. Neff | reverse complement strand
AGGAGCGAAATGAGAAGCAATTGAATGAAGGCGAGGCGGCGCAGATCGACACCAGCCAGGGCTCGTCCACGCTCGAGCACTTCTTCCAGGAGACCCCCATCACGCTGGCAGACATTCGATCTACGCTCATTCGCTTGGAGGAGACCATCATCTTCGCTCTCATCGAACGCGCCCAATTCCGCGCCAATCCGGCCGTCTACCGCAAGGATGAGGAAACGGAAGTGCGCCAAAAGGGCAAGAGCTTCCTCGACGTCTTCTTTGGGCAGATCGAGAAGGCCCATTCGCTGATGCGACGCTACACGAGCCCAGACGAGCATCCGTTCTACCCCGAGGAGCTCGAGCGGCCGATCCTGCCCCTACTCAACTACTCGGCCATCATTCGCCCCAACAACATCAATCTCAACCCCAAGGCAGGCACCCTCTTCCCCTCTCTTTCTCTTTCAGTCTGCACCATGCACCACGCTGCGCGATCGTGGGGATGGTTAGTATGGCTCCATGGTCGGCGAACCGCTGACTCCTCCTCTCTTTTCGACGCACCGCACAGATCATGCGGCTGTACCTGGAGCGCATCGTGCCGGTGATCTGCGAAGCGGGCAACGACAATCGCGAATACGGCAGCTCCGCCAACGCGGACATCAACGCGCTTCAAGGTGCTCTCACTCTCCTGCTCGCTCGCAGAGTTTTTCTCATCTTGCATGACCTGACGTTGGTGTGTGTCGCATGTCGTGTCGTGTCGTGTGGTACACGTTATGCTCGTGCGGCAGCCATATCGAAGCGCATCCACTACGGCAAGTTCGTGGCCGAGATCAAGTTTCAGCAGGAGAAGGAGAAGTACTCGACGCTCATCCGCGAGAAGGACACCGACGGCATCATGAACCTGCTCACCCACCCGGAGGTCGAGAAGAAGGTGCTGGCTCGAGTTCGAGCCAAGAGTTCCGCCTACGGCCGCGACATCAGCGAAGACACGGCGTCGGCCGACGCCTCCGCCGACAGGTACAAGGTGCGCACCGGCTTTCATTCATTCATTGCAGTCATCGTGACATCGGTAGTCCGCTGACTCTTTGTTTTCTTTGTCTTCTTCGTTGTCGTCGTCGTCTTCTTCTTCATTGACTCTTGGCAGGTGGATCCTGACGCGATCATGGGCATCTACAGAGACTACGTGATTCCCCTCACCAAGGAGGTCGAGGTCGACTATCTGCTGCAGCGACTCAGGTCAGCCCCACCCACCACGGACGCTCTGGATGTGGCGTGGGCTTGTTGGCTAATCACATGTTGCTCCCTCGCTCAACGCAGCCCCGTGAGCGTGGCGTTCCTGGGTCCCAAGGCCAGCTACAGCCATCAGGCCGCCCTTAAGTACTTCAAGGAGGGAACGCCCGAGCTGCTCGAATGCGCCACCTTCTCCGAGGTGCTCCCTCATGCCCGCTCTCCTTTTCCTTTCTTTTCTTTTCTTCTTTCTTTTCTTGGTGGCTGACGTGTCTCTCTTTCGCTCTTTCGTTCGGCTGGTATGACAGGTGTTCCAATCGGTGCTCTCCAACAAGACCAGCTTCGGCATCGTACCGATCGAAAACTCCACCACCGGTCGCGTGCACCAGGCGTTGGCCAACTTTTTCGACACGAGCGCCAAGGTGTGCGGCGAGACCTACCTGAAGGTCTCCCACGCGTTCCTGCTGCACGAAAAGGCGCTGGCGGCCTACGAGGCGGCCGAGCGGGACGGCAAGGGCGCGCAGAAGGTGGGCCGGCTCTACAGCCACCCGCAGGTGTTCGACCAGTCGCGCAAGTGGATCGAGGAGACCTTCCCCGGCGCCACTTGCGTGTCTGTCTCGTCATCATCGCAGGCTGCGAAGCTCGTCAGCGGTACTGGAGCCCCCCCCCCACCACATGATTACGCGCTCTCGCGTGCGTGCGTGCGGGTGCTGACGTGACCACGTCCGCGCGACGCCGTGCACTTCCAGAGGAAGCGGGGGAGGAGACGGACGGCAAGGTCAGCGGAGCGTTGGGCAGTTCGCTCCTCGCCGGCGAGTACGGCCTCAAGATCGTGCGCAAGGTTCTCCCCTCTCTCCCTATCCTGCTCGCTCCGCTCTTTCTTGTCTCATGACACACACGCGACACGCCACACGCGACACACAGGACATTCAAGACGACCCAAACAACACGACTCGCTTCCTGGTGATCGCCAAGACATTCACCGGACCATCAGGTGCGCGCTGGCACCTTTCATCTTTTGGTTTGGATGAATACTCACCCCCCACCCCCACCCCCACCCCAATCATTCGGTGGACGTGTAGGGAAGGACAAAACACTCCTCACCTTCGGCCTGAAGCACATGGTGGGTTCCCTTTCGTCCGCGCTCACCATCTTCTCGAAGCATGGGATCAACATGAGGTGCGCGCTTCTCTTCTTCGCTCGATCTGTACCAAGCGCGACAGTTCTCACATGTTGCACGGTGTGCGCTGCACATACAACAGCGGGATCGAGTCGTACCCCAACAAGGCCGAGATCTGGTCGTACAACTTCCTCGTGGAGCTCGAGGGCCACGTGGAGGACAAGAACGTGAAGGAGGCCCTCGACGAACTGCGCGAACTGGCCACCTTCATCAACATCATCGGCTCCTTTCCCGAGGCCTACCCATGAATTCTCCTCCCACCCTCAGTTGGGGTTGCAAGAAGAGTTGATCACAGTTGTCGTCGTTCATTGATGTTGCGGTCACATTGTGGTCGTCTGCGGGTGTGGCGTTCGGGCGGGCAGCATCCGTCGGTAGGCCTGTGGCTGGGGCATCTGCGGCTGCGGGGGAAGCAGCCGAATCTCTTGATGTGGAGTTGGTGTGGGCTGGGGCACTCGGATGGGTACCGGCGCACTAGCAGGAGGCGTGGCGAAGGAAGCTAACGACGACTGGAGAGCCACGCCACCCGTGGCGGTTGAAGCCATGGCGGCCGCTGGTGGTCCGGCCAGCGTCGTAGAGGTACTCCCGTTGTTCGGAAAGGGAGCAGAGCGCAGCACGGAGGAGGCAGAGAGCGGGAGTAGGGGAATGCTGGGTGGAGCTACAGGGCCGCGCTGTCGCAGAAGCTGCAGCTGATGTTTCGCCAGCGCGTCTGCTGTGATGCCAATCGAGTTAGAAGAGTGCATGCGAAATCAAAGGGCCACTTGAGGCGAACGTACCAGAGATGGGGTCCAGGAGGGAATGGGCTGAGAGGAGCGAGGGGGACGGCCTTGCCCGAGAGGTTAGCAACTGATTGCAACGGGGCTACCAGAGCTGGAGCTGGCCCGGTGCTGGAGATAGGCAGTATTTGGCCTGGTGCAGGCGGTCGGCTGGTAGGATTGGTGGGCGGGCAGTTCGATCTGGAGGAGCTGATGCTGCTGGGATTGGCACCCTGTTGCACACCGTGCTGAACGGCTGGGGCTGGTCTTTCAGCCTGGGCGGGGTTGGAGGCCGGAGAAGCAGCGGCTTCTTGTTCGGTTTTGGTCTTCTTCGCCGGGGAGGCCGGGGAGCTTGGTTGTTCTGGGCTGTCCCGCTTGAGCTTAGCCCTGTGGAGGAACAATCACCAGTTAGAAGCTTGCCAATTCAATGGCGGTGCGTAGAGTGAGACCTCTTATTCTGGAACCAGATCTGGACTCGACGTGGGGTCATGCCCAGCTGTCGCGCGAGCTGCTGGCGAAGTGCCTGATTGGGCATCGGATCGCTCTTGAATGTGGTCTCGAGAATGTCGAGCTCTTCGGGCGAAGTCCTCCTCCTCTTCTTGCTCTGCGCCGCGAAGTAGGCCGCCGTGGCATCGACTTTGGCCGCTTCTTGTAGCGCCTGCTGCTGCTGCTGCTTGGCGCTTCTGTTGCTGCTGCTTTTGGCTGAGCCCCACCAAGATGCCCGCCAGGTCATCCAAGTCACTCGCCGGAGGCCTGAGCGAATCCAGCAAGAGCAAGTGGGTTAGCAACTCCCCCAAATACAGAGCGCTTTTCCTTTTTTTGGCGTAACCAAGGCGCAAGGTGGAGTAAATGAAGTGGGTGGAGAAATGAAGTGGAAGGGACCCGGGAGCGACGGTGCAGCATACACTGAAGGAGAAGTGCGTACCCTTCTTCGATGGACTTGGTTGTTGTTTTACTTTCGCTTGCGCCTCTTCTCTTCCTGTCATCTTCCTTATTCTTCACTACGTCGAAATTGTTCTTCCCCTTTCGGCCGCTACGTTCGGGGCTTTGCCTCTTCCTCGATGTAGTTGACTCCTTCGAGGGGAAGGCGATAGGTGCTTTGGGAGGTTCACTTGTGTTACTGCTCGGGGAGGGTGAGGGTGCAGCAGAAGATGTTGTAGAAGAAGATGATGTCGACTTCGAGTGGCTGATGGAGCTGTCCTTCCTCCACGGTAGGTCAAACGTGTAGCGGGCCTCGAGTAGAGGCGTTAGGTCATTGTAGACGCCGAAGTTCATGTCGCCTGTACCCTCTTGATTTCTTCTTTTCCAAGTAGTCGCAGGAGTCTGCTTCTTGAGGCGGTGTGAGCTGGGATTAGCCAACGCTGCAAAAAGGGCACCTACAGCGAGGTGCGACTAGGTGAATAGAGAGATATGAATAAGGGCTGCTCTTGAGCTGCCCCCACCAAAACGTAATATCCGCGTTATTGATTTTTAATTTAATTGGCTTCTTTTGTAAAGGGACACGCGCTTTTCTTATCGCCTGCCCATATTTGTTGTTTTTATCATTTGTGCATAATAATTCATAAATATTGTTACACTGCAGGTGAAAGGCGATCAACAGTAGGAGATCCTTGTCATTTATTTCTCTCTCTTTTTGTGTGTTTTTCTGGTTCTGGTGTGGGAGATGGTTCAGGGGGTGTCATCCGATCGGCCGCCCATGTCCTCGAGGTACCTGCGCAGTCTCGAGTTCTCCTGTTTGAAGTCATCGTTCTCCAGCCTGAGCTGATTGTTCTCCTTCTCGATGGTGTCGTTCTCGTCTCGCAACAGCCGGTTCTCCCTCTGCAGCTCCTCTTGCTCGTGCGTCAGCTCGCCCTTTCGCTTCTTGTTGGGCGTCTCTGAGTCCTTGTCGTCCAGGGCCACGTGAAGGTACGGGCAGCTCTTGCCACGCGCACAACTGTCCGTTGAAGCCACCACCACAGGAGGAAGAGGGGAAGAGGAAGTGTCAAATCTCACGTGTGTTGTGAGTCAATTGAGGAGTTAGTGGCTCTACGCACTTCTTTCTGTACAAGAAGTCGCGGCAGACTTCCGGTCCAGCGCGTCCATTCTGCAGTGTCACAGTACATGCGCATGTGAGTGCTGCTCAAGGGACCCACCAAGCAAGCAGCGTAAGACCACTCAATGAGAAAGCAGTGTACCTT
>NW_004457632.1:82482-85824 GCF_000313135.1 Acanthamoeba castellanii str. Neff | reverse complement strand
ATGCTAATGTGTAGCTGATCTATCTTCGAGTTGGAGTCCTTTCTTTGCTTCGAAAGAAATGGACGGAAAACAGTTTTTGATCGAGATGGAAGCAAGCGAGGTCGAGAGCCAGCTTGAATCGGCCCTGCCTCGGGAGCTGGTGCTTGGAGAACCCTTTCTACTTCTTCACATCCTTTCCTTCCTGCCCGCTGCTGACTTGGGCCGAGCTACTCTGGTCTGCCGCCACTTCTACGCAGTCGGCGCACAAGATGGCGATTACTTGTGGCGCAATCTGCTTGCCCAAGACCGCAAGCTTGAGGATTGGCGCGATGTGCGGCGCAAGGAGACTGCCCGAGCATACGTCACCAACGATCGGCTATTTGCCAGGGCCTGGCAGAGTGGAGATCTGCAAGTGGTGACGCTGTCTGGCCACAAGGTGCGCCTTCCACACAAACATTTGTTCGCGCACCTGCGTGGCTGCAAATGCACATCTTCTGCAGAATCAAGTTTTTCTCAATCGAATGTGCGCACCAGATTTGCAAGCTTGAGAGTTGCGGGCCGTTCCTTATTGGGTTCAAGATGGTGGAGCGCACTTCACCCGAGATCATGGTATGGGACTTCTTTCGCGAGCGCCAAGGTCCAGTGGCGCCTTTGGGCCTGCCTGGCGGCAGCCGCTTGCAGTTCGTCGGCTCCCCGGTGCCGCTGCACATCATCCCTTCGCTCAACCCTCCCGTCCACCTCCGAGTTGAAAGGTATCCCATCCCACCTTGCTGGCCTGATCGCGTGTCCTTGCACTCATCTCTGGGCAACACCCTCCCTGTTGCTAGAAAGAGGAGAAGGGACGACATGGAAGCCGATGACGTCGAATCGGAGGTGCAGCACTTGGTAGTGGGCACTTTCCACACCAACCTCTATCACTCGCTCCGAAACGACTGGCCCACCACGCCCATCGCTCTTACCCGCAGCAATAGTACCACCCATGCACCTCCTTCTTCCCTGGTCCCTTCACACAAACCGCCGATGGCTAACCGCCGCTATATACACAGCGTCGTACCAGCCGTATGAAGGAGAGGAAGACAAGCACATCGTGGAGCCGTATCCGCTAGAGACCAACAAGGTTGTGCTCAACAGCTGTCAGTTCACCGAGTTCCCCTCGGGTAATGCTGCCCCGAGCCGAACGGCCAGTCCATTCCACCCGATGTCTCATCTCTTGGTCTGTGTTCCTCATGTGCGCAGAGCTTGTGGCAACACTTCCTCGCCACAGCAGATGGACTTCAAAGCCCGTCTTGCACCACCTCGACCTCAGGTAGCCATCCGCATTTCAGCGTGCCTAGTCGATCAATCCGCTGATCTTCTCCTGCTCTGCCCCTTCAGGTTCAACAAAATCACTGCGATCCCGGACTCAGTGTTTCAACGGCTGTCGAACATCCGCGTTTTGATCTTGTCGAACAACCGCTTCGCGTCCTATCCTACTGCAATCACTCACCTCAAGGATGTACGTGCTCCTCTCTCTGCCCGGTGGTTTCACTTGCCCAAGTCACCGCCCTGTGATATCACTTCGCTTCGGAGGTCTAACTCTCTCTCTCTCTCTCTCACACACACACACACACACACACACACACACACACACGCTCCAGACGCTCGAGTTCTTGGATATTGGCGACAACAACATCCCGATTATTCCTCCGGTCATCGCCGCGCTTACAAACCTGACCTTCTTGCGGCTCTCCAAGAACCCCATCAATGAGTCCCCTTTGCCCGATCAACTTGGTACAACGATCAGCCGGCTCGCCTCTGCACTTTATTCTTGCTCCTCACCTTTCATGTCCGCAGGTTTGCTGACAAAGCTCCAGAACCTGCGGTTGTACAAAACGGGCATCAGCGAAGTGCCGCGATGTGTGACTCGCTTGGTCAACCTGGTACATCACTCGCGACTCCCCATCTCTGCTGGCCAGCCTAACAGTTGGAGTGGGGATGCCTGCGAGTAGATGGAACTCGACTTTGGCGAATGCAATCTGCGGGAGCTGCCCGAAGGTATCACCGCGCTGACGAAGCTGAGGATCCTGCGACTCGACAATAACAAGCTCAATCACCTGCCGGAGCACCTGTTCGACGCGTTGGACCTTACCGAGCTCACAAGCGCCGACAACCTCGGTATCAGCACCGCTGGCGTCGAAGAGAGAATGGTAGCGACCCTTTCAATGCGCTCGGCCTTTAAGTTAGCTTGCGTTTGCTGTGGTTGCTTACTCGCCACCACTTCCTATGGATCACGTACAGCGCGACGCTGTGAAGCGGCACTCCGAGGAGCGGGTTGATAGAGAAATCAAAGGCGAGTTTGACTATAGCGACGAGAGCAACTACTACCAAGGCATCCGCGTGTACGACCTCGCTACCGGAGCCGCCTTGCGCACGTTTGGACGACGCGGAGACTATTTGTACCATGTCACGCGACAGCTCCCCTGCTACGTCACACCCACACCCGCCAATGCAGGACCGCCGCCCCTTCCTGCGGCACAACTGGTCTTCAATCGGAGCTCATCCTCTACGTCCCTGTCGTCAAGCGGTGACGGAGGCCAGCGCCCTTCGGCCCTCCTAGCAACAACGGGCTCGATCGAAGGCGGCGCCACGTTCTGGGACGCGCTGCAGGGCCGGGCTTTGCACATGTTCACCCCGCACACTCCACCAGAGTCGGATACAGACGAGGAGCCACAGCTGCAGAGCCACTCGCCCAAGATTCCTCCGCTCATTCTCACCTTCAACATCGACGAGCTGCTCATCCTCTACGAGTACGTTACTGTCACACACGACACGACACGACACGACACACAACGCAGCGCAGCGGTGTTCTGATTTTCGTGTACGCGCACCCTGAGCAGCCAAACCACCTTTTCTGTGTACGACCTGGCGACAAGCACCATGCTGCACGAAAGAGTCTGTGTTGTCGAGACCCCTGCGGATACCGAACAGACGAGCACTACCGCCAGGCAGCTCATCAAGACCATGCGAGCCCTGGACGGCGTCATCTTTGTTCATCTCAAAAACCCCAATCGGTTCAGCCTCCTCTTCTTACCGCCGTGATGTGGTGCTTACCAGCTTTCACGATCGCTTCAGGTATGCCCTGTATGACCCGCGAACGGCGAAGCTGCTTCTGCAGCTGCGAGATGACTGCCCCGCACGCCATTGGGTCCCTATCAAAAACAAAGACGGTACTCGGCAGCAGTGCGAATGTGCAATTGACTAGAAATGGTGGGTCAAACATTGACATGTATTCCTACTACCACATTCTCAGTGCCTAAGGGTCGTGTGGTGCTGCGGTCGCGCTCGAATGTTGAGATGTGGGACCTGTTCGACACCGCTGCCGGT
>NW_004457632.1:79247-81273 GCF_000313135.1 Acanthamoeba castellanii str. Neff | reverse complement strand
GAAGCAAGCGGGGTCGAGAGCCAGCTTGAATCGGCCCTGCCTCGGGAGCTGGTGCTTGGAGAACCCTTTCTACTTCTTCACATCCTTTCCTTCCTGCCCGCTGCTGACTTGGGCCGAGCTACTCTGGTCTGCCGCCACTTCTACGCAGTCGGCGCACAAGATGGCGATTACTTGTGGCGCAATCTGCTTGCCCAAGACCGCAAGCTTGAGGATTGGCGCGATGTGCGGCGCAAGGAGACTGCCCGAGCATACGTCACCAACGATCGGCTATTTGCCAGGGCCTGGCAGAGTGGAGATCTGCAAGTGGTGACGCTGTCTGGCCACAAGGTGCGCCTTCCACACAAACATTTGCGTGGCTGCAAATGCACATCTTCTGCAGAATCAAGTTTTTCTCAATCGAATGTGCGCACCAGATTTGCAAGCTTGAGAGTTGCGGGCCGTTCCTTATTGGGTTCAAGATGGTGGAGCGCACTTCACCTGAGATCATGGTATGGGACTTCTTTCGCGAGCGCCAAGGTCCAGTGGCGCCTTTGGGCCTGCCTGGCGGCAGCCGCTTGCAGTTCGTCGGCTCCCCGGTGCCGCTGCACATCATCCCTTCGCTCAACCCTCCCGTCCACCTCCGAGTTGAAAGGTATCCCATCCCACCTTGCTGGCCTGATCGCGTGTCCTTGCACTCATCTCTGGGCAACACCCTCCCTGTTGCTAGAAAGAGGAGAAGGGACGACATGGAAGCCGATGACGTCGAATCGGAGGTGCAGCACTTGGTAGTGGGCACCTTCCACACCAACCTCTATCACTCGCTCCGAAACGACTGGCCCACCACGCCCATCGCTCTTACCCGCAGCAATAGTACCACCCATGCACCTCCTTCTTCCCTGGTCCCTTCACACAAACCGGCGATGGCTAACCGCCGCTATATACACAGCGTCGTACCAGCCGTATGAAGGAGAGGAAGACAAGCACATCGTGGATCCGTATCCGCTAGAGACCAACAAGGTTGTGCTCAACAGCTGCCAGTTCACAGAGTTCCCCTCGGGTAATGCCCCGAGCCGAACGGCCAGTCCATTCCACCCGGTGTCTCATCTCTTGGTCTGTGTTCCTCATGTGCGCAGAGCTTGTGGCAACACTTCCTCGCCACAGCAGATGGACGTCAAAGCCCGTCTTGCACCACCTCGACCTCAGGTAGCCATCCGCATTGCTTTCAGCGTGCCTAGTCGATCGATCCGCTGATCTTCTCCTGCTCTGCCCCTTCAGGTTCAACAAAATTACTGCGATCCCGGACTCGGTGTTTCAACGGCTGTCGAACATCCGCGTTTTGATCTTGTCTAACAACCGCTTCGCGTCCTATCCTACTGCAATCACTCACCTCAAGGATGTATGTGTTCCTCTCTCTGCCCGGCGGTTTCACTTGCCCAAGTCACCGCCCTGTGATATCACTTCGCTTCGGAGGTCTAACTGTCACACACACACACACACACACACACACACCACGCTCTAGACGCTCGAGTTCTTGGATATTGGCGACAACAACATCCCGATTATTCCTCCGGTCATCGCCGCGCTTACAAACCTGACTTTCTTGCGGCTCTCCAAGAACCCCATCAATGAGTCCCCTTTGCCCGATCAACTTGGTACAACAATCAGCCGGCTCGCCTCTGCACTTTATCCTTGCTCCTCACCTTTCATGTCCGCAGGTTTGCTGACAAAGCTCCAGAACCTGCGGTTGTACAAAACGGGCATCAGCGAAGTGCCGCCGTGTGTGACTCGCTTGGTCAACCTGGTACAACACTCGCGACTCCCCGTCTCTGCTGGCCAGCCTAACAGTTGGAGTGGGGATGCCCGCGAGTAGATGGAACTCGACTTTGGCGAATGCAATCTGCGGGAGCTGCCCGAAGGTATCACCGCGCTGACGAAGCTGAGGATCCTGCGACTCGACAATAACAAGCTCAATCACCTGCCGGAGCACCTGTTCGACGCGTTGGACCTTACCGAGCTCACAAGCGCCGACAACCTCGGTATCAGCACC
>NW_004457632.1:23257-78985 GCF_000313135.1 Acanthamoeba castellanii str. Neff | reverse complement strand
ATGAAGCGCCGAAAGGAGGAAATCGCCGGGTCCGTCCCTTTGTGTTGCTCCCTCCTGCCCCACAAACGCGATCCTGTTGGCTCACATGGCAGCATTCGTTGCAATGATGCAGGAGCTCTTCGTCGGCCTTGAGTTTGTTCGGTCCGACGGGGAGCGAAGTGTGTGCCTGGTGCGCCTCGCACTGTCACAGGTATGTGCTCCCGGTTGTTTTTGTTGTTTCACCCATCTCGTCCTGCCTTCTGACGTCCTTTTCCTTTCACATCGTGCAGAGGCCACCCACTGTCGTACAACCGACACGCAATGGCCGGAGCCGTGTTGTTTTCCTTCCTCTCGACCACTGCCGTTTCCTCTCGACACTGCACCTGCGGCGTATGTGGCCACGCTTCTCGGTACGTGCTGATTGCACAGCTGCTCAAAGGTGCTCAGCGTTGACAGCTGTTTGACTGTTTTTGTGTTGTTGGTGCTGTAGGGCCTTGGAGCGGTCCTCAATCATCTCCATTGAAGGAGACAAGTGCTCTTATGAAGTCGTATTGTCACCCGCTCCGCCTATGTGTCGTGCGTCGATCAGCGTTGTGGCTAGTTGTGTGTGGTTGGTGGCGCATGTGCTAACTCGACGATGACTGGCAGGTGGGAGAGGGCAGGAGCGTGTGGCAGCGTCATGTCTACTGTCAGACATGCGCAAACTTTGATCAGGTGAACGACCCCATTTGCATGGCGTGCGCTCGCCGCTGCCACGCCGGGCACGCGCTCGTAGCGGCGAGCGCCGCTGATGACGTGACTTGTCAGTGCGGTGTCAAGCACCACAAATGCCGGTACCGCCTTGCTTTTGATGTGTGGTATGAAGAAACTCGCCGTGGCGCTAACATCACCGCATGGAATATCACCACGCCAGATCGCGTGAGGAGATGGCGAGACGAAACGAGGAAAAGCACCAATTCCTGGAGGACCTGCTCAGACTAAGTGCGCGGGTATAGCCTCCAACTGTGCAACAGCGTGCTTGATGCAATTTTCGTTTCGATTAACGTCAACAATCAACACACATCATCATCATCATCGCGTCAGGCGCTCATTGGTGAGCGCGTGCCACTGTGGTCGAGACAGTACTTCCGCCTCACCAGGGAGGAATACCTACGCGACCTCGAGCAGCTTGAGAGCGGCGAAGAGGTGCGCTCTTCTATCTATCTCGCTTAGAACCCGCGTAGCACACGTGCGCGTGGCGTGTTGCGCGGCTTTACTTCTAACCAACAATCATCGCCACGCGGTGCAGAGCGAGGCCGTTTGGCGAGCGAAGCACGCCGCAGAAGAGGACAAGCTGAACAGCAAGGTGTCTCGAATGTTTGCTTGCTTCTTCGCGTCGGGCGAGCTTGGTACGGACAGGGCATCACTTTCGCGCATGACCCGCCCTACGTAGGCTCACACGCGCGCATGCACGCACACAGATCCGGAGGTGTTCGATCTCTTAGCTGATTTGGTCGCCGAAGAGAGTGGCGGTGAGATTACCCTACGACGGCCCACCGGTACGTCTCGTCTCAACGTGCCGATGCACAGTGGAGAGGTGGAGGGGTGCATCATGATGGCGGTAATAGTGAAGGAGTCGCTCATCACCTCATTCATTACGGCCCCGATAGATACCGAGTTGGAGGACTTGGCGGGAGCGTTCGGCGAGAGCTCTTACTACGCCCTGCTTTGCTCGCCGACGTCACGCCCCTTTCCCAGGGAAGGCAAGGGTCTGCTCATCCTCCCCAATCCTCCTCACTTCTACTTCTTCTGAGCCCAGAGCCTTCTGCTTCATCGAGAAACGCGTTGTGCAGCCCTTGAGCGTGAGAGAGGCATTTCTTTCCGTGTTTCTTGGCCAAGCGCGCCTGTCGACCAATTTCGGGCTTTGGTTGCTGGTTGGTCCGAGAGCGCCCCCAACTACCACAGATCTGCACATTCATTCATCAACACATTACACAACCACTTGTCACGTTACACATTTCACTACGACATGGGAGACGAGGCTGCTGAGAACCTTCGCTTGATGATCGAGTTTGCCAAGAGGGGCCAAATTCCCCAGATCGAGGGCTTCCTCGATGAGCAGGTGCCGATCAATGGAGTCGACCATTTGGGCTGCACAGGTAAGTGGGCCAAGGGGGTTCATTTTGTTCTCATTGTTTAATTATGGCCGCATTATCAGTGCAACGCCTCAACGAGTTGTTCCCATCTAAACTTTTACACGTTCTACTTCTCGTCAGCGCTCCACTGGGCTGCCAGCGGCGGTCACGCTGAGGCCATCGAATTCCTTGCTTCCCGAGGCGCGAACGTCAACGCCGTCGCCAAGGATGGCGATACCCCCCTTCACAAGGTACACATTTCAATTGGTTGTGGCACATCTTCTTTCGTTCTCCATGTTCTACACGCTGGAAGCGAAGTGAGAGCTTTCCTCCAGGACAACCCTGACCTTGTGTGCGGTAACGCTCTTGCGCTGCTGCCTGCAGGCCGCATGGCGCAACCACCCTCAGGCTTGCAGCGCTCTGGTCGCTGCGGGCGCCGACAGGAAGGCTCGCAACGCCGAGGGCAAGCTCGCGTCCGAACTGGCCCGTGACGGCTCGTGCAAGCGCGTCTGCACTCCCCTCCCCGAAGTTGGTGCGTTCACGTTTCTCTCTGGCTACACAGTCTGCGTGTGTTTGTGCGCCCGCGGCAAGGTTGCTCACCCACTTCGATGTTGTACAGGCGCCACCACGAACCCACTATTGAGGGCCATGGAGGAAGCCGCCCTCATGGACGATGATGAGGACGATTAAGCTTTCCCATCCTCGCTGAGCCTCACCGTGTTATATTTACGGGCAGCGTTCGCAAGTGATTCTCTCTTCGTCTCGCTTGTGCTTCACTTCCCGCTGTAACTTCTTCTCCTCTACAAACACCCTTTCCTCTGGCGCAAGTGTAACTTTAGTATCCCCTCTCTCTTCCCCAACCCACCGTTCAAGTCACTCAGGCGACCCACTCAACCCAATAAACCGAACTTGTACGCCCAGACCCCCACCTGCACCAACAGCAGAAGAAGGGCCAGAAGGCAAAGAAAGAAAACAAGGTTGGGGCCAAAGAAAAAGGGTGTAATTGCCTCTCCTTCGCCTCTGTTGTTGCTCTGGCCGCACAAGCAAGGCCAACGAGCCCTTCATTTGCAGCGCCGGGTTAAATCCCGGTTTGAAGGCACTTCGCATTGGTGGTTGCCTCAATCTGTGGCCGTCAATTCTGACGCCACCTTAACTCCCGCGCCCAAAAGAAGCCGACGCAGGCAAACACTGTCGAGTGGACTTGGTTGCCCCTTTTCTTGTGTCGAATCGACGAGAAGGACGTGTGCGACGTTCAGCTGATTTATTCTCACTCGCTTCGCCTAGCTTACTGGATTGATCCCAATAGGATCGAGAACACTCGGTCGCCTTCGTGTAATTTATTAGTCCTTTGTATATCCCCCAACTATCGCAAACATGCAGCCTCGCATGGTAAGTGACAACGCCCACTTCATCTCTTCGTTCTCCTGCCATTTCTCCCAAAGGGGGGCGGGATGTACAGATGGCTAAGCGAACCATTGTAAAATAGGGCAAAGCGGCGGTGGAGCAGAGAGGTGTGGACGATCTCGTGCTCATGCCGAAGATCACAGAGCAAGACATCTGTGCCAACTTAGAGAAGCGTTACTTCAACGATCTCATCTACGTACGCTCTTGCACTAACTGCCTTGGCCTCTATCTTCCTCAAATGATCGTTCTGACATCTAAACTCTCGGCGACTTCTCTCTCCATTGATTCTCTACGCGCAGACCAACATCGGTCCTGTGCTGATCTCGGTCAACCCTTTCCGAAGGATCGATGCTCTCCTCACCGACGAGTGCCTGCACTCGTACAGAGGGCGCTACCAGCACGAGCAGCCTCCCCACGTGTACGCGCTTGCCGAGGCTGCCTACCGTGGCGTTAAGTCCGAAAACATCAACCAGTGTGTCATCATTTCGTACGTGCATTCCCCATTCCTCCATCTAGGTGCCAAGGAGCGGGGAAGAGGTAACGCTAATTTTCGCCGATTTAATCGCTGCCCAATCATCAGGGGTGAATCTGGAGCTGGCAAGACTGAAGCGTCCAAGCTGGTGATGCAGTATGTTGCCGCCGTGTCTGGCAATTCGGGTGGTGTAGATTTTGTAAAGCATGTTATTTTGGAGGTACGTCCATTCGCTCTACTTGGCATCCTCTTGCCCCCCCCCCACAAAAACTGCCGCTACGAAGTCGACGCGACTTACCTTTCATCTCTGTTCCACAGTCCAACCCTCTTCTCGAAGCCTTCGGTAACGCGAAGACCCTGCGTAACAACAACTCGTCTCGTTTCGGTAAGTACTTTGAGATCCACTTCAACAGGCTCGGCGAGCCCTGCGGTGGTCGTATCACCAACTACCTGCTCGAGAAGGTACCCGTTTCTTCTCTCATCATTCCTCCTACTTCAGCTACTTCGCCTTCATCAACATCCTTCACGTGGCCATCATAGACTCACTCGTTCTCTTCTTCGCCTTCCTCTCCCTCCAGTCGCGAGTCACCTTCCAGACCAGGGGCGAGCGTTCGTTCCACATCTTCTACCAGCTCCTCGCCGGTGCCTCCGATGCCGAAGCTCGTACGTTTTGACACGCACGCACGCCAGCTAGCTTCTTCCTCCTCCGCGTGCGCTCACCTAACGCATGCTCGTGCGCACACCTGCAGAGGAGATGCAGCTCTACGCGCCTGAGAACTTCAACTACCTGAACCAGAGCGCTTGCTACACCGTCGACGGTATCGACGACATCAAGGAGTTCGCCGACACCAGGAACGCCATGAACGTGATGGGTATGACTGCCGAGGAGCAGAGGCAGGTCTTCCACCTCGTGGCCGGTATCCTCCACCTGGGCAACGTCGCCTTCCACGATGGCGGCAAGGGCACAGCTGCCGTGCACGATGAGAACTGTACGCACGCCTTGCTTTCACGCCTCTGTTCCCGGTATAGCACTCACCGTGTGGTTTCCTCCGGTTGCTGTCTAGACCTCAACCTGGCGGCCAGCTACCTGCGCGTCGAGCCCTTCGCGCTGAAGAACGCCCTTCTGTTCCGCGTGCTCAACACCGGTGGTGCGGGTGCCAAGAAGATGTCGACCTACAACGTACCCCAGAACGTCGAGCAGGCCGCGTCCGCCAGGGACGCTCTGGCCAAGACCATCTACAGCAGGATGTTCGACTGGATCGTGAGCAAGGTGAACGAAGCCCTCCAGAAGCAGGGCGGATCTGGCGACCACAACAACAACATGATCGGTGTGCTCGACATCTTCGGTTTCGAGATCTTCGAGGTATGTGGCCCGCACACTTACTGTCTCTTTTTTTCGATCGAAACTAATTTGATGGTACCGAATCGCAACTCCACAGCAAAACGGTTTCGAGCAGTTCTGTATCAACTACGTGAACGAAAAGCTGCAGCAGTACTTCATCGAGTTGACCCTCAAGGCCGAGCAGGAGGAGTACGTGAACGAGGGTATCCAGTGGACCCCCATCAAGTACTTCAACAACAAGGTCGTGTGCGAGCTCATCGAGGGCAAGAGGCCGCCCGGCATCTTCTCCCTGCTCGACGACATCTGCTTCACCATGCACGCCCAGTCCGACGGCATGGATGGCAAGTTCCTGCAGAAGTGCCAGGGCGGATTCCCCTCCCACCTCCACTTCCGCGGCATGAACAACGCCTTCTCCATCAAGCACTATGCCGGTGAGGTACTGTGACCACTCCACCACCTCTCGATTGTTTCGACGACCGCCACCTATGCAGGTTATTAACTGCCCTTCTCTCCACCTGTAGGTGACGTACGAGGCTGAGGGCTTCTGCGAGAAGAACAAGGACACCCTGTTCGACGATTTGATCGCCGTGATCCAGGAGAGCGAGAACCGATTGCTCGTCTCGTGGTTCCCCGAGGACACCAAGCAGCTGCAGAAGAAGCGTCCCACCACTGCCGGCTTCAAGCTCAAGACCTCGTGCGACGCGCTCATGGAAGCCCTTTCGCGGTGCTCGCCGCACTACATTCGTTGCATCAAGCCCAACGACAACAAGGCCTACCACGACTGGGACGCCACCCGTACCAAGCATCAGGTCCAGTACCTCGGTCTCCTCGAGAACGTGCGCGTGCGTCGTGCCGGTTTCGCCTACCGAGCTGAGTTCGACCGCTTCCTCAGAAGGTAATTGGCTCACTCCTTGGATTCTTAATTTATCGCGCGCTTGACTTGTTTGCTGACCTTTGCCTTTCCGCACACAATTCAAGGTACAAGAAGCTGTCGCCCAAGACCTGGGGCATCTGGGGTGAGTGGTCTGGCGCGCCCAAGGACGGTTGCCAGACGCTGCTCAACGACCTCGGCCTCGTACGACAGCCACACATTCGATTGCATTCCTCCATTGGAGCGGCCCAACTCATCGCCTTTGCTCTTTGACCAACTGGTTCACAGGACACGA
Organism: Acanthamoeba castellanii str. Neff; assembly: GCF_000313135.1. Lineage (NCBI taxonomy): Eukaryota > Discosea > Longamoebia > Acanthamoebidae > Acanthamoeba > Acanthamoeba castellanii. Next base: position 72,508 of record NW_004457632.1, on the reverse strand, counting down.
GCCAGTGGCAGCTGGGTAAGAGCAAGGTGTTCATCCGCTACCCCGAGACCCTCTTCCATCTCGAAGAGTGCCTGGACAGGAAGGACTACGACTGCACGCTCCGCATCCAGAAGGCCTGGAGGCACTGGAAGTCGCGAAAGCACCAGCTGGAGCAGAGGAAGATGGCCGCCGATCTGCTCAAGGGCAAGAAGGAGCGCCAACGCCACTCGGTGAACCGCAAGTACGAGTTCGACTACATCAACTACGACGCCAACTACCCGCTCCAGGACTGCGTGCGGTCGTCCGGCCGGGACAAGGAGGCCACCGCCTTCACGGACCAGGTGCTCGTCCTCAACAGGCGCGGTAAGCCCGAGAGGAGGGATCTGATCGTCACCAATGAAGCCGTCTACTTCGCCATGCGCAAGAAGAAGAGTACGTGGCATCTCATTCTCATTCCATTCTCGGAACTCCTCACTCATATTCTTCCTCCCGTGCAGGCGGCCAGGTCGTGTACAACCTCAAGAGGCGCATTCCTTTGGGCGAGATCGCTTCGCTGTCGCTCTCGACCCTGCAGGACAACTACGTCGTCATCCACCACAACCAGTACGACATGGTGTTCGAGAACGACAAGAAGACCGAGATCGTGACCATCCTGATGGAGAACTACAAGATGAGCGGCGGCAGAGACTTGCCCGTCAACTTCAACGACAAGTACGTCACCTTGCACTGCGTGGGTTCGCCTCACTCTTGCGGCAGTACTGACACTGTGTTTCTCTCGGCTTCCCCCCACCGCAGCATCACCTACAAGGCTTCCAACGGCGCCCAGAGGAGGCTCACGTTCTCCAAGAACGAGAGCGCGTCGGCGCAGCCCAGCATCAAGAAGAGCCGTGCCAACATCCAGATCGGCATCGCCACTGGTCTGCCCAAGGAGACTGGTACCCTCCCCCTCGCTTGTCGGCCTCGTTTGTGGGCTCCCTGCTCACATTGTGGTTGCAACCACCTCTGCAGACTCGTCGCCTCCCAACTGGACCCCCAGCGGTGGCGGCGGCGGTTACGGAGGCGGAAGGGGCGGCGGCGGTGGCGGCAGAGGTGCTGCTGGCGGCGGAAGGGGCGGCTTCGGCGGCGGTGGCGGCGGCGGTTACTCGCAGCCCGTTGCCCAGGCTCAGCCCGTGGCTCAGGTGCCTCAGCCCGTGGCTGCCGTTCCTAGCGCCGGTCGTGGCGGCCCTGGCATGGGCGGCCCCGGAGCCGGTCGTGGTGGTCCCGGCATGGGTACGCCGCCAGTTCTCTCTCCCCTCTCTCTCCTCCAGAAACCAACGGCTGACTGTTCTCTGTTTTCAGGCCGCGGAGGCCCTGGCATGGGTGGTCCCGGTGCAGGCCGCGGTGGTCCCGGCATGGGTGGTCCCGGCGGCGCTGGTCGCGGAGGTCCCGGCGGCCCCGGCGCTGGTCGTGGCGGTCCTGGCGGCCCTGGCGCTGGCCGTGGCGGTCCTGGCATGGGTGGCCCTGGCGGCGCTGGTCGTGGTGGACCCGGTGCTGGCCGAGGCGGTCCTGGCATGGGCGGTCCTGGTGCCGGCCGCGGTGGCCCTGGTGCCGGTCGCGGCGCTGCTCCCGCTCCCGCTCCCGCTGCTCCTGCCAAGCCTCAGGTTCGCCAACGCCGCTAACGTTGATGAGCAGTTATTTGCCTGGTGCTGACACTGCTGCGCTCTTTCTTTGTGGGAGCAGGTGAAGGCGCTGTACGATTACGATGCGCAAACGGGCGACGAGCTCACATTCAAGGAGGGCGACACGATCATCGTCCACCAGAAGGATCCCGGCGGATGGTGGGAGGGCGAGCTCAACGGCAAGCGGGGATGGGTGCCCGCCAACTACGTGCAGGACATCTAAGTCGCCTTTCACACGCGAACATCCCTCCTCCTTGCGCCATTGCGTGACGCAAAGCACACCGTTTTAGAGGGTTACCCCCACCCACCTTATTTTTGCCTCTCTTCTGGCTTGTGTCTCGCCTTTGGTGTTGTTTCTTTACATAAAAAAACATAATATTACATTATTCCTGGTTATGGTACCGGTAGCTGTAAACGTCTAAAACCGGAAAAAAGGCCACAAAAAGCTCCAAAAATCAAAAAAAAATAAGTGGGTCTTCAAGTGTGGGGTGCTTGCCTTATTTTTCTTGCCGCCCGAAAATTGGCGGGAGAGCAGGCCAGTTTTCGCAGGCCGGAAACGGAAGTTTTGTGCGAAGATGGAGAGAGGAAGAAAATGGAACGATCTGGAGATGGGACTCCACAGGTGGTCGCTTGCTGGCCTTCGCTGAGGCCTCACGATAATCCACCATAAAACCACTTTGCCTTCACTTCTTTCCTTCATACAACTACACGCCACGGACACAACACGAACTTGTGTCATCTTCAATCGAACCAAGAGCCCCATACTTCCCACCAGAGCATGGCTACACACCCCGAGGAGAAACGAACACAACTCCACCGAAGCATGAATCTCGAACTCGAGCGTTCTGCCGATGCATCGTCGTTCGATCCGGACGCTGCAGGAGAGCTGGCCCCGCTGACTAGCGACATGCGACGACAGATCTACGAGCTCAAGGCAGCCTACGAAGAGTTCTGGCAACAGCGCAAGTTCAGGAAGGGCTGGGCCAAGCCCCTGTTCGCCTTCGACGAGGCTGTCGAAGAGCTGCTGGCCCGTGCCGCCGAGGCCGTCGTTCGCATCCGTTCACACTTTGATGAGCTCAACGGATCGAGCACGGTACCGCGCGGCCTCTCCAAGTCGGCCTCATCGATCGCCACAGCGAAGCTGCCTCGCTTCAAGGAGGGTCGAGCCCGCGAGTACCTGTGCAGCCTCGAGCAGGACCCCCGTGCCGCGCCGCAGCAGTTCGTGCGCGAGATCGTCCACGCCACCCTCAGCAACGAGGATGGCTACCTCGAGGAGGGCCTCACCGGCGACAAGCTCGACCGCTACATCGACAAGGTACGAACATCATTTCGCTCTACAACTTTCTTGTTCTTACGCTCAGAGACTCTGTTGTATGCTGACCTTGCCCCCCAAATACAGATCACGGCCTACATGAGACAGAGAGATGAGCAAGAGGCGAGGGCGACGGTGCAGCTGGAGGAGAAGCTCAAGCGGCGATGGGCCAAGGCCGAGGAGCTGTTGAAGGCCTTCTACGCGCTCGACGCCGACGAGAAGGCGAGCAAGAGCCACTACCAGTCGCTCCAGAAGATCATCAAGCGCGTCGACGACGTGCGCGAGGAGCTCATGCTCATGCAGAGACGACGAGAAGCCAAGCGGGAGCAGCAGGAGCAACAGAGCGTCGAGGCCGAAGTCCCTCAGCAGCCGACAGTCAGCGCACCCGAGGAACCGGTCGCTACCGCGGAGAGCCAGCCGGCCCCTGAGGGAGAAGCGGCCCAGGCCGAGGAGAAGGAGGAATCAGCACAGCCTGAGCAGCAGCAGCAGGTGGAGGCGCGCGAGGAACAGGAGGAGCCCAAGCCCGAGCAGGCCGCTGCCCCCGCGACAGAGGAGGCGCAAGCTGCGGCAGCAACAACTGAGCCTGCGGCACAGGAAGACAGCGCCGCCGCTGCCGCCGACACCGGCAAGGAGGTGGTGGATGAGGAGAGCGAACAGAGGCGACGAATCGAACAGGAGCGGGAGAAGGCCATGCTCAAGATCAAGAACGTGGCCGACAGCGTCACCCGACTGAGCGACCAGATCGAGGGTTTCACCAGCGAGGCCACCGGGCTCGACATGGAAGAGGTACGCTCGCACCCCCACCTCCTTACGCTCCACGTTCGGTACAACGTTTCGTTTTGTGGTCTGACCTTTCTTTCTCTCTTTCATCTTGTTCACCTACAGCTGCAGAAGGAGCCGGAGAGTGCGGAGAAGATGCTGTCGAAGCTGCAGAAGCAGTGTCTGTTCTACTCGGAGAACCTGATGAAGGACCTGCTCTCGCTCGACGCGATCTCGACCGGCACCCTGCCCGGCAGCGAGGAGGCCAGCGAGGAGGTGCGCCCGCTCCGGAAGCAGCAGGTCAAGGAGATTCAGGGCCTGCTGCAGGACGTCGACCAGGTCAACAGCAAGCTCAAGGCCATGCTCAAGAAGGTCCAGGAGGAGAAGCAGCGCAAGGAGGAACAGCGCAAGAAGTTCGAGATCGACGAACGCGCCAAGCAGCCTCAACAACCTCAACAGCAGCCGACTACGACTACGACAGCGACCGCGAGTGCGACTGCGGCGGCGGAGAAGGACCAGGCCAGGAGCGAGGGCGTAGATATGTGGCGTTCACTGAAGCTCAAGCCCAAGTTCGAGATGGCCCGCACGCAGGACTCGATCATCCTGCAGGCCCACATTCCCGGCATGCGCGAGGAGGACATCGAGATCGAGCGCGACGACGACGGCCAGGCCTTCACGGTCAAGGGCCTCCGGGTGCCCACGCCGGCCGAGGAGGCCGCCATGCGCCGACAGCTCAAGTCCGTGCTGGCGCGCGACCCGTGGGGTCTCTACTATCCGCAGGGCGAGCAGGAACGCGACCTCCTCCTGCGCATGGCCGCCGGTCGCTACGGCAGCTTCAGCGAGACCTTCGAGGTCTCGCCCGAGATGGACCTCCTGGGCATCGCGGCCAGCTACGCCGGTGGCGTCCTGCGCATCGCCGTGCCCATCAAGCCGCACCATCAGCGACAGCAGCGACAGGGCCGAAAGAAGGCCTTCTACCCCCACCAGCAGCCGCCTCAGCAGTTCCCCTATCAGCAGCGACGGCGCCACGGCGGCCGGCCGCACTATGGCGGCTACCCAGCGGACGTGGGCGGCCAAGGCTTCTTCAACGACAAGTCCTTCTGGTGGTGAAGTGTCAGTGGCCTTGGGAATATATAAATATAAAACATGCATTAATAACAAATCAAGGTGCAAGTGCTTCAGAGAGTGAGAGAGAAAAGCAAGAAAAGGCCTCTGTTTGAGCGAATTTTGTAGTTGATTTCAGGGTGTTTTTGAGTGTTTTGCAATAGAAAAAACCCTACAGCCCTGACAATCTGTACATGCTGCCAGATAGTTAGTAAAAAGAGTCACTGACCCTTTTTTGTGAACACCTGGTTACTTGAGATGTGGACTTGTGCCTGTGTCCTGCTCCTCCTATATGAGGGCCAGGATGCCCTTGTGGCTATAGGGGAGCTGCTCAATTCTGGAGTGGTGTCACCTGGTGTGCTCAGTGAGTGGGCTGCAATGAAGGTGGTGACCAAGGGTGGTGGCAAGCCAGTGCTGTGGAGCAAGCCCAAGGTGCTGTTAAAACAACTGCTGACCTTCTTGGGTGTGGATGGTGAGGACTTCTATGTGTGGAAGGACCAGCTGCTCATCACGCAGGTGCTGCATGGCTATGATGACAGCAAGTTCACCCCCATTGTGGCCTATGCCCTGGCTGGCACAGCTATGAAGAGGATGAGTGTGCAGCCAGCTGCCACTACACATATTGCTGTGGCCCTCTTTCTGCTGGTTGAGTACAAGGCACTCTGCAACCAGCTTGACCACTACAAGTCCAACAAGATCACACAACAGGCTGCAGCCATGCCCATGGGTCTGTCATTAGCTGAGCAGCTCACCATGCTCATGGAGGCCATGGCATGACTCATGGCTGAGCAAGTGCAACTTCTGAGCAGTCATAAAATCCTCACTGGTGGTCAAACTAGCTGGTGGTGCCAATGGGGCCATGTCTGGTGTTGCCATTGCAGAGTGGCCACACATGGAGAGAGAGGAGGACAAGGCAGGATGGGTGGTGAAGCACCCCATGGAGGAGCATGGAGGGTTGGCTGGCTGGGTCAGGGCTGGTGGGCTGATGTCTGGTGTGGCACAGGCAGACCATGCTGGGGCTGAGAAGGCTGAGCATGTGTTGGTTTTGGGAGAGAGTGCCAGGACCAGTGCATGTGGTGCTGTGGAGTTGCTGGACACAACAGCTAGCAGTGGGAGCTCTGGATGTGCTGGCAGCATGAACAGTGTCACTGAGGATGGCAAGTGTACACTGGAGGTTGCCACTGTCTGACCTGAGCCAGCCACAGGTGATGAGGATGTTGAGATGGCTGACATGGCGCTGATCCACATCCAGTTGCTGGTGGGGCAGGTGGCCAAGCAGGTCATCATCAACACAGGATCAGGCCACTTGTTCATCTGGGAGGATGTGCTGAGCACTGTTGAGGCACTTGGACAGCAGCCTGTGCATGAGGCTTGACCAAGGCCATGGCCAACCTCTGGCTGGGCATGCAGGTTGGTGTAGCAGAACCCATTGCAGAGCCCATTGTCATCCTGGCATTCAACATGGAGGAAGTGGGGCTGGTGCTGAGTGGGGGCCAACGCCTGTGACCAACAAAGCTAGCTCAGGTCTCAGCACCATGGAGGCTGAGCTGGTAGGATGGGCTGACATGGACCTCTCCCACGCCCAGAAGGAATGGCTGTGCAGCCTCCTACTGAAGAATGGGGACCTCTTCAGTGTCAGACAGATCATGGCAGTTCTGCATGGACTACCAAGACCTCAACTGCATCACAAAGCACAATGCATACCCACTCATTGATGAGCTCCTCAATCAAGTGGGTGGCTCCATGTACAGGTCCAGCATGGACATATCAGGCTACTGGCAAGTTGCACTCCACAAGGAGGACAAGGAGAAGACAGCCTTTTTGGTCAGCAGTGGACTCTATGAGTTCAACATCATGCCCTTTGGGCTGACCAACACACCAGCCTCATTCCAGCAGAACATGGAGGCACTACTTGGGGGCCTCACTGCCTCATGTACATAGATGATATCATCATCTACTCATGGTCCTTTGAGGAGCACCTGGCCCACCTACAGGCCATCTTTGACCATCTCTGGCAGGGACAGATGTACCTGAAGCCAAGCAAGTGCATTTTCTTCCAACAGGAATTGCTGTTCCTTGGGCACCTCCTGACAAAGGAAGGCCTCAAGCCAGACCCTGCCAAAGTCACCACTGTCAAGGACATGTGGCCACCATGGTTGGCTCAGGAGGTGTGCTGCTTCCTTGGACTGGCCAACTACTATTGACAATTCATTGAGGGATTTGCTGAGATCACTGAGCCGCTCCACCACCTCATGGGCAAGTGAGTAGTCTTCTACTGGGGACAGGTGCACCAGGAGGCCTTTGAGATGCTCAAGCAGCACCTCACCACTGCGCCTGTCATTGTGCAACCACAACAAGACCAGCCCTTTACACTGCACACAGACACCTTGGTGCACACCATCAGTGCAGTACTCACCCAACCAGACAATGATGGGCACAAGTGCATCATTGCCTATGGGAGTCAAACCCTGAAAGCCACTGAGCATCAATATTCCCCAATACACCACAAGTGCCTAGTGGTGTTCAAGTGGGTGAAGGTGTACCAACACTATCTCCATGGCCATCACTTCACTGTGGTCACCAACCACAACCCACTCATGTGGATAAGCAACCAGCGCAACCCCACCAACCAACTCGCCCAATGGGCTCTCATGCTGCAAGAGCACAATTTCGAAGTCCAATACTGACCAGGACTACACCACATGAACACCAGCACCATGACACATGGACCTGTCAACAATGGCAAGGCCCATGAGGAGCAGCCAGACCTAGTGGTGGTGGTGATGAGGGGATCAAAGGACCCCTCCAGTTGCACACACTACAGTCAGGAGGAAGGAGTGGTCAGGTGGTCTAGCCATCATACAGGGCATGGGACCATCAACACAGACCAGTCAAACACAGAGCCAGCAGGCCAACCAGCCACAAACACAATGCCACACATTGTGGCAAGACCAATGTTGTTGCAGCAGGAGGACCTAGCAGCATTGGGCGAGGAAATGCCAGCTGAAGAAGGGGGCCTGGGCTGGATAGCACTGGCTGAACAGGAGGACCATGTTGAGCAAGAGGACCCCAAGGCCATGGAGGATGCCAAGTGCAAGGAGCTCTCCATCAACAACGTCCAATGGCTGCAGAGGGAGGATCCTGACCTGCAACCACTCATTCATTACCTCAAGCAGCAGGAGCTGCCTGACAACCCAAAGCTGAGCCAGCATGTCATCCTCAAAGCCAGACAGATGGACCTCAACAAAGACAGCCTCCTGCAACATTTCTGGTGGACACAGTGAGGAGACCAGCGCACCAACACCCACAATAGGAGGGTAGTGTAGCACCTCATATGCTTGCCATGGAAGTGCAAAGCTCTCTCCCTTGCACCTTAGGAAGTGCTTCCCTGACAGGGAGCACAAAAGACCTGCTCTTCTCTGTGCTTGTGTTTTGAGTCTCTTGCCCAGTGAAAAAATGGGACACATTCTGCTTCACTACATGATGTGTGGCATGGTTCCACCACTCCAGGGACATACCAGTAACACCTCTCACCATCTTGTGCAGTGTTGCAGGCCTTACCTTGTCTGTGTTGGTGTTGGTGTCTGCATACAGGCAGGATGGGCTGACCCTCATGAGAAAGAGCTGTGATCACATCAATTGCACATCTCACAAAACTTGCTAAAAGTTCATAGTTGTGCAAGTATGAGAGTTTGCATGTCCCCATTCAGACTGGGGAGAGTGGGGAGAGACCCACCTGACCAGCTTCTTTGGGCCACCATTGAGTGCATTGGTGTCAACACTCTCACTTGAGACACCCCACTTCTGCATCAACTCCATTGCTAGCTGCTCCTCATTGTGAAGAAAAGTGGAGAGTACCATAGGACAGGGCAAGGCTTTCTCTGGAGCATCTTCAGCTGTCATTTCCTTGGCATGCACTGCTGCCCAACCCCACTTCAGCTGCACATGGATGTGTTCCAGAATCTCCAGCAAACTGAGAAGACTCGATCTCCTCAGGAGGCACAAAGGTCGCTAGCATAGGTTGAGGTTCAAGAAGAGGGCCTAGTTTTAGATTCAAAGTATCGAACAACACTTCCTGAAGAAGAGGAAACACATAACAACACCCACAGAGGCAACACACACACACATCGACAAGGCTTACTCGTCGAGGTTGAGCTCGCTCTCCACCTCCACAGACTCGCCCTCGTGGCTGGCAAGGTCCTCCTCGTCGTCCACGCCGGCGGTCTCGTACTGCTGGTACTCCTGGACGAGATCGAGCAAGTTGGACTCGGCCTCGGTGTACTCCATGTCGTCCATGCCCTCCTCGGTGTACCAGTGCCAGAAGGCCTTGCGCTTGAACATGACGCTCGACTGCTCCGCGACGCGCTTGAACAGCTGCTGGATGCACGTCGAGTTACCGAGGAAGGTGGCCGAGATGTCCCTGCCGGCGTTGGGCACCGAGCACACGGACGACTTGATGTTGTTGGGGATCCACTCGACGAACGACGAGCTGTGCTTGCCCTGCACCTTCAGCAGCTCCTACGATGTTTCAAAGATTGATGACGACGATCAGCATGGAAGGGTCGAAGAAAAGAAAACGAGAGAGCTGCGGTGGCGAAAGAGAGAAAAGGGAAGAGGGCAAGTACATCTTCGACTTCCTTGGTGCGGAGGTCCTTGCCGCGGAAGATGGCCGAGGCAGTGAGGTACCGGCCGTTGCGCGGGTCGCACGCCGCCATCATGTTGAGCGGGTTGAACATCTGCTGCGTCAGCTCGAGCACCCTGGTAAAGAGAGCAGATGAATGTGATTAGCTTCACCAGTTTCGAGAACACAACAACGCGGGACAGTTGGGCGCGAGATGAGGGGGGAGAGACGTACGAGAGGTTGAGGTAGTCCTTGCTGGAGAGCGAGGTGAGGGGGGCAAAGCCGACGAGGAAGAAGTGCAGACGCGGGAACGGGATCAAGTTCACGGCGAGCTTGCGGAGATCGGCGTTGAGCTGACCCGGGAAACGCAGGGAGCAGGTGATGCCGCTCATGACGTGCGACACGAGGCCGTTCAGCTCCGAGTAGTTGGGGTTGTTCAGCTTGAGCGTGCGGAAGCAGATGTCGTAGAGGGCCTCGTTGTCGATGCACATCACCTCATCGGCATTCTCGATGAGCTGGTGCACGGACAGAGTGGCGTTGTAGGGCTCGACGACGACCTCGGAGACCTTGGGCGAGGGGACCACGCTGAAGGTGCAGATCATGCGGTCGGGGTACTCCTCGCGCAGCTTCGACATGACAAGGGTACCGAGACCGGAGCCGGTACCGCCACCGAGCGAGTGGCAGAGCTGGAAGCCCTGCATGAGGTCGCAGTTCTCCACCTCCCTGCGCACGACGTCCATGACCTCCTCCACGAGCTCGGCGCCCTCTGTGTAGTGACCCTTGGCCCTGAAATTTGCACACAAACGCTGGGTAAGGCCCAGCCCAACGAAGAGAGAGCGAGGCGAAAGGCTTGCAAGCCAAAGGGTACCAGTTGTTGCCGGCGCCAGACTGGCCGTGCACCATGTTGTCGGGACGGAAGATCTTGCCCAGCTTGTTGCCCTTGATCTGATCCATCACGCCCGGCTCCAAGTCGACCAGCACCGCTCGCGGCACGTACTTGCCTGCAGGAAGAGTTAGGCCAAGGCACGAGGCACAAAAGACATCTCATAAGCGCGGAAAAAAATATCTCGAGCGAAGATTATTTGGGAGAAGCGCAGAATGAAGGAAGAATCTCAGGAGACCCAATTTTCACTACCAGTGGAAGGATAAACGACGAAACAAGGAGGCTAACATTAATTAAGGGCTACTATCGCTATTGACAGTGACCATTTCAACGTAAATGAGGAAAGGCGCAAAGATAGGAGAAAAAGACAGGAAGAAGGGGGGAGGTGCCTCCATTGGCCTCAGTGTAGTAGACGTTGATCTTGTCGAGCTGAATGGTGTCCTTGCCGGGGTTGGTAGCGATGTCCTCATCCCACTGGCCGTTGGGGAGAATGCCGTGCTCGGCGCAGATGGTCTCCCAGAATTTGGCGCCGATCTGATTACCGCACTGACCCACCTGAACGTGCACGATTTCTCTCATCTTGTTCTAGCTCTAAACGCTCGTTCGATTCGTTCGTTAGGTTGCTGCTGCGAAGATGCTGACGCCGGCTTTTTGACTTCGCCGCTGGCGCCACAAGCGTGGTCTGCCGCCGTCGCTGATTGGCCAGCCTGGCGACCTGCGCTGAAGTTGCGGGTCCGAAATTCGACTAACTCAGGTTTTGGCGGGAACGCTCTCGCGCCAAAAGCACTCACACATCTTTTGCTTTCCTCTAACATTTTGATCACCACGCGGTCTTGCTCAACTCTGGTCAAGTCGCACAAGACAAGGTGCTTGGTGGCCGAGGTGGTTAGCGATAATGGGCAGCAGGAAGGATTCGTTGGAACTGTTTTGCGCTCCTCTCCGCCTTTATGCTCGGACCGGCGGATGGCGGGTATGGGCAGTGCGCCGAGAGAAGCTTCGGTGAGGGGACAAGAGGACAAGAAGAGATGAGGAGGAGGTTTATTAGGTAGCGGCCGCAAGCCAAGATGGGCCTCTGCTATAGATATACATGGGGGTGAAAAGAGCGGTAGAAGAGAAGAGGGGCGTCGTCAATGCACCGCGCACAAGGCTGAGAAACAAAAAAGAAAGGCCGCGTGCGCACGCGGCCTACGACGCCGCAGTAAGTCTGATGGGGGAGGTGGGTGTAAGGGACTGATGTGGACAGGCGCACAGTTCATGATGAACGCCATGCAGGTGCGATCGTAAATAACGTACCTAGTCGGCGCCCATGACTGTAGGAGCGACGTAGGTGAAGCCGTTGAAGTCGTCATTGTCGCCTTCTGCGGTCTTGGCAAGTTCAGACGTCTCGACCACGGAATCAACCGCCTTCTCAGACGTGAATACAGGGTCGATCTTTGAAGGGAGTGGAAGAAGAAAACGGTCAGAACCATGAGCAAGGCAATGCCCCGAATAAAACGGGATCACTACTCACCTGACTGATGTCGGCCTCCGACTTGACCTTGGGCTTGAAGGTAGGTTCAACCTCCTTCTTGAACAGTTTATCCCAGTCGATGCTTCTAAAGAAGGGGTGCTTCTTGATCTCGGCCGCATCGCTTGTGCCCAGCCGCTTGGTCGGGTCGCGCGTGAGCAGCTGCGGTGGGTCATACAAAACAAAAAGTCATCAGTCTCATGCACAACATGGGCCAGTGCGCAGGGCAGGTACCCCGTCGAGGAGGGACTGGGCCTCACTGGAGACGTAGCTCGGGAAGCGCAGTTCGCTGTTCAAAATTTTTTGGTACATGATGTTGATGTTTTGCGAGTAGAACGGCGGCTGTGGAAGACAAGAAAAGAGCAGCCGCGGTGAGCACGAGATCGCCAAGGGGGGCAGGACGGAGGCTAACTTACCAGGCCAGTAAGCATCTCATACATGAGGGTGCCCAAGCTCCACCAATCCACCGCACAGCCATGGCCTTGGCCCTTCAGCACTTCAGGGGCTGATACAGATGCGAATTGAATCAGCGAAATTGAACGAGGAGGACGGAATCAATCTCAAGCGATGTATCGATAACCATACCCAGGTATTCGGGCGTGCCACAGAAGGTCTGTGTGCCCTCGGTGGGATTGATTTCCTTGGACAGGCCAAAGTCGGTGATGACAATGTGGCCTGAACGAGAACAACAAAGCAAGCAGAAGGGCATGAGCGATTTGAGGGGAGGGGGTTGTGTGAAGCGCGAACCTTCTGAGTCAATTAAAATGTTCTCGGGCTTGAGGTCGCGATAGACAATATCGAGCGAGTGAAGATGCGAGAGGGCGAGAACGATTTCGGCAGCGTAGAGCACCACACGATGCTCGGGGAAGCGTCCCTCCTTCTTCAGATGGAAAAAGAGCTCACCGCCGTTGATGTAGTCGAGGATCATATACAGCTTGTCGTCCGTCTGGAAGGCGTAGTGCAGCGTGACGATGAAGGGGTGCTGGATCTTCTGCAAGATCGATTTCTCGGCCTTGGTGTGCGCCACCTGCTTCCTCGCTCGAATGGCCTCCTTCCTCAACACCTTCATCGCGAATATCTCCCCCGTATCCTTCTTCTTGACTTGCATCACCTTACCGAAGCTTCCCTTTCCAATGACGGTGAGCAGCTCGAAATCATCTTTTGTGACTTTGCCCTTGTCTGTCGAGAACAGCACCGTATCGTTCCATGAGGGGTCGAGCTCGTCGTCTGACAACTTCCTTGATGGCCCTTCGCCACTTTCCTTCCCATTGTTGCTCTCGGCCGCGGTATCTTCCCTCGATGCCTTCACCGATCCATCGTCTGCTGTCTCCTTTCCCTTGTTCTTCTTCTTGTCCTTCTTTCCCTCCGCCTTCTTACCCTTCGATCCCTTGCCTCCCATCTCGCGATCAATCCAGATCTAGTCCGTCGTGCAAATGTTTCGCCGGCGGCCTTGTCGCCCACTCCACCGCAACCGAGCTATCATTCACGCGGCCCAAATTCATGGAATTCCTGCTACTCCCTATTGGCCCTGAAATTCCAATTCGGGGCAAATGAACTTGCGCAGGTATGTGCCTGTTCGCGCTACTCTCAAGTAGGCAGACGATGTCAAGAGATATGCCCTTGTCCACTACCACGCCAGTACTACCAGGAGTATTCTCCCTCCTCCAGGCCAGGGCTGGGTCTGACTATGTACAATGGATGACCTGCGAGTCGTCCCCTCATGCGGCGGTTCATGCGCGCATGTCTCTGCACGACACGCGTGTGGTCTTGGTTGTGGCAGTCGCGTGGCGCCAATCAACCAAGAGAACCACGAGACCGTCGAGTGCGCCGCCAAGGTGGTGGCGTGCCACGCTACGTACTTTTGTTCTGAGTTCACGTGCGCGCGTCACATGAGAAGTCCTCCACACCATCCTCCAGCGCCAGCGCGAAGCTGTGCAACAGCTCTCACGCTCAATTCAGGAGCATCAGAGGCAGCAACAGGGCGAGATCGACAAGCTCAAGAAGCAAATGAAGTCGCTGAAAACGAGGGAACAATCATCGGCCAACAATGGCCCGTATGTAAACCACCTCACCTTCCAAGTTTGAATTTGATTCCGACATTGAGCACAGCATCTTCAGAGCCCCGGCATTGCCCAGCTTCAGCTGAAGCTGAATCGTCGTGGCCGACACCGGCAACCATCGGACCCAGGTGTTTCGAGCTGATGGGTCCTTCATCCACACATTCGGCTGCCTGAGTTCCGGCCCCTGACAGTTCAAGGAACCCTGCGCCGTGGCGGTGGCCCAACTTCGGGCGACACCATCGTGGTCTAGTAATGGAGGGGTGATGAGGTTCAGCGCTGACAGCTCGCGGGTCTCCATTCCGCTCTCTGTCCACGGACCAACTGGCGTGGCTGTGACCCCAGCGGGCACGATCTTCGTTACCGAGGCCTGGTGGTGTGGCGGTGGACCTCGCTTCCGGCAACGTCGTCGTGGCTGACACTACCCCCCACCGTATTCAGGTGTGGTAAATAGATAAATAAGTGATAAATGAATGAATGAATAAAAGCCAGGCTGGAGGTGATCAACGGGTTTGTTACACAAAACTGAAGAGCGAAGGAGAGAGAGAGAGAAGGGAGGTGTGCAGCGGCTGCCAAAGCGGCTGCTTTTTACTGCTGCTTGCACTCGGGCTTGCCCTCACCACCCTCAGGCGGGGCGAACTCACCGTCCTCCTCGTCATCATCGTCATCCTCATCACCCTCACCACCGAACTGCAAGAGGAGAAGAAGAGGTCAGGAAGTCAGCTACCTCTTCGTCATCACACATCAGGAAAAGGCTGAGACAAAGCGATGCGTACCTCGCCATCCTCATCGTCCTCCTCACCATCATCGCCACCGAAGCCATCGACGCTGGCGTCACCGGTGAACCAGTGCACGGCGTGCTTGATGATCTCCTCCTTGAGCGACACGGCCATCTCGAAGTCGAGCTCCATCATGCTCACGATCTGAGGCGAGGGCTGCTTGCCCTGCTTGACCTCGGGCGGGGCGAAGAAGTTGAAGAACGAGCCACCGGGGCCGAAGCTCTTCTTGACGCCCTGGGTCAGGTCCTGGCCCTCCTTCCAGTTGATCTGAGTGCTGTCGACGCTCTCGCAGACAACCTCGTCACCCTCCTCGCCGTCACCGTCGAGGTGGTAGGTCTTGCTGATGACCTCGTTGGTGAAGAAGGGGTTCTCCCTGAAGTGGAACTTGAGGGTGAAGCTGCCGGCCTCCTCCTCGACGGGGTCCTGCGTGATGTCGGTGAGGTACTTGAGGGCCTCCTCGTCCTTCTCGGAGATGGCCGAGTCGAGCATCTCGTGGTGCTTGAGAGCGGTGAGCCAGAACTCGGGCACACCGACGACGTTCTTCTCCTCCTCGGTCTCTTCCTTTACTTCCTCATCCTTCTTCTCCTCCTTGATCTCCTGGATCTTGGGCTCGGCATCTTCCTCCTCATCATCGGACTCCTCCTTGGCCTCCTCGTCGGTGGGCTCAACCTTACCGTTGATGATGGCCGCTCGCTTCTGGTAGAGAGGGGTGAACTGCTCCTTGTGGTACTTGAGCTCGAGGGCCTTCAGCTCCTTCTCGAACTCCTCCTCAATCTTCTCGTACTCGCGCTACAAGGCCAAGGAATCGTAAGTTCGTGTTGTAAAAAACAGAATCGGGACACTATCAACACGTGGAAACAAATTATGGCTAACGGCCAATTGGCTGATGAATGAAAAATCGGAGATGGAGATCGGAGATGGGACGTACGTCGAGGTTGCGGAGAGCGCGGACTCGGCGCTGCACGGCCTTAGGCAGGGTCTGGAAGTAGCCGGAGTCGGCGCCAATCATGCCCAGCGCGCCGAGCTGGCTCTGCAGGCCCTGAAGCGCGCCCTGGAGGTTGAATCCGCCAGCGCCGCCGCCGGAGAGATCAAAGTTGAGCTTGCTGAAATCGAAAGTCGGCTGCTGCTTGTCTCCCATCTTGGTGTGTGTATTGTGTAGTGTCTTGCAATTAGATGCTAAAGATGCGCAAAGGACTTCAGTAGCGGGCTTTTGAGCCAAGCGCGGGAAAAGGCTGCCGTTTTCTGCGTTCTTTCTTGGCTGCCGCGACCTACAAACTCCGACACGCACTCAAGCGTCGCTTTCGGTTTCGTTTTCTTGGTCTTGGTCGGGCTCATCGAACGACGGCGTGGTTGCAATTCCCACCGAGCGGAGGAACGCAGCCCACTCCACGCGATGAACTCGCGGTGTGCGCGGCTCAAAGATCACCCGACACTGCTTCGGGTCGGCGCCCTCTGTGTTTTGTTGTTCGCGCTGCCGTGAGAACCACTCATCAGCGAGCACGCCTGTGCAAGAGCGGGGGAATGTACTCGCGATCAGGGTGGTGACCCACTCCTTGGCGGTACTGAGTTGGCCGTGGAACGATGGCTCGTGGCTAACGATAACCTGCAATAAGGTCTCCCCGTAGGCATTCCTTGCATTGATGTCCGCTCCGTGGGCCATCTGCGCCGAATCCCACACTGAGCATGGGTCACCACTACCAAGGGGGAAGGAGGGAGAGCCTACCAACAGGTCGAAATCTTGGGGTCGGAACTGCTGGACGAAAAACAAGGCGGGTCCTTGACGAGGTCCCGAATGTCGATTCAGATCGGCTCCTCGCTGGTGCGACGCCATTCCAAGGCGAACAGCAGGTGAGCGCAATCTGCCCATTGCGAATGGAAACGGTCAAAGGTACCTGAAGCAGCAGCTTGATGGCCTTTGGCACCTTGTCGGCCCAGTTCCAGTGGCCGTAGGTCAACGTGGCGTGCAGCGGCAGCAATACATTGGGATGCCCTCCGTCCGCGTTCGGATCCATTCCTGGGCCGCCAATCAGCCAGCACACACAGTGAGGCCACGCCGCGACTGCGCGGCGCGTGAGAGCAAGTAGGCACCTCGGTCCAGCAACACCTCCAGGAGCTTACAGTTGGCATTCTTGGCCGCAGCCTCTAGAAATAGAGCACCAATGGCTGTGGCATGGTTGCAGTGTGATGCTCGAACCAGTAAGCGGCTTGGCACGCACGCAGAGCGCGCACAGCAGTTCAGGGAGAAGGGCTTACCCGGATCTCGAACGTTGACACCGTGTTCGGCAAGCAGATCTAGAACGTCCGTGACCATGTCCACATCACTGAAGCCGGGCTGCGAGCAGCGCGGCACCAGGGCCTTTCAAATTCGCGCTTTGTGTCAGCGCTACCCATTCACGGTGCGATTCCCCCGCACGCACCAAGATAGGGTTCTTTTGGTGGACGTCGGCTCCAGCTTCGATCAGGCATCGACAGATCTCCAGCGTCTCCTCCGGTGGCACGCGCTGGTGAAGTCTAAGATGAATACACAGAGCGCAGCAGCCAGGGGGAAAGGAGGGCAACCAGTTAGGGGGAGGAGTGAGCGTACTGCGAGCGCATGGTGGAGGGCGCCGAATCCGGAATCGTCGATCGCCTTGGCGTCGGCGCCGCGGCTGAGGAGATAGCGGATGAATGACAGGCTCGTGGTTACCGACCGGAGGGCGCTGTGGAGCGGGGTGCGCCCGCCCGCGCCAGCGAGATTGATGTCCACGCCGCACTACAGGAAGAATTCGACCAATGCCTGATCGAGTGCGCTAGCGGCGAGATGCAGCGGCGAAGCGAAAGTCTGCGCATAGGCGAGCAATGTTATAACATTGCTTCAACGTGAGGCCAGGCCCTGGGTAGTGTGATGATGAATGCGACTGGTCATATGGCGCACCTTCTGCCCCCGGGTCGTCGCTTGGATGAGCTGCGCGCCGCGTTCCACCAGCAGGCGCACGGTCGACTCGCGCCGGTGGAGCGTAGCTAGATGCAACGGCGATTGCTTTGATGGGCTGAGCGCGTTTAAGTCTGCGCAAACGTGAGCCCAGCACCCCACAAAGCGAGGCATGCATTTTGGAGGGGGGGCTCACCAGCGCCCTGTCTGAGCAAGAGCTCCACCATGGCCACACTTCCATTCTCGGCGGCAAAGACGTCAGCAGCTCGGACCATCTCCCGCGCTCGTTCCGGCCCGCCGGCCTTCGCCAGCAGTATTTCCATGATCTGCGCATCCAGTGAGCCACCATTCAACATTCTTGCACACCTCCGTGTGTGCGTGTGCGTGTGCGTGTGCGTTTAGCGAGTTATTCTTGAGTACCTTGGTGTGTCCGCCGGTGGCGGCCTGGTAGAAGAGAGGCAGCACACCCTTGCGCGTGTAGGTCGTTGATTGCTGCTCTCGGATGATCCGCGTGAAGTCATCGCCGCCAGCGCCATGCCGCAGCAGTACCTCGACGGCGTCGAGGAACCCCTTGGCCGCGGCGACGCCGACCGGCGTGGCGGCGTTGTGGATAACATTGACGTCGGCGCCGGCGAGGGCCAGGATGTCGAGCACGGGGGCGCTGCCCACATTGGCCGCCAGAAAGACCGGCCTCCCGCGGCCGTCGTTGGTGTGCCTGGAGTTGCCGTATTGGTCGACCGATACGGGCTGACAGCCGTTGAGCAGGTCAAGGCTCACCCGTGCGCCCTCCGTCGCCAGCAGATCGCGCAGCACCAGGTCGTGGCCACAACTGCAACACCACCTGCCAAATATTGACCGTGGTAGTCGCGCCAGAGTCAGCATTGCCCGTCGACATACCAGGCCGTGTGTCGTGTGTGTCGTGTGTGTCGTGTCATTGTGGAAATACCACGTACTTGATGATGTCCCTCAGGCGCTGTTCGTGGCTGGTGCAGGACTGAGAGTACAGGCGACGAAGCGCGATGGCCGCCTTCACACAGCGCTCACGCCAGCCCACTGCGCGGCATTGATCTTTTAAGTGAAAGAGAGCAAACACCGACAGGAAAGGGGAGGTCGGGTTGGGGGGGGGGGTGTACCAGAGGCGGCGGGGCGGGAGCTGAAGTGGCGCCGGAAGACGGTCTCCCACACGAACGGCGACGCGCAGGCGGAGTGCCACGCTCGGCACACGCTTTCGGCACGAGCGAGGCTGGTTGGGTCGAGCATGCTGACGATGTGCTGCATGACCTCGAGCGGCAGTACCTCATGCACCGCCTCGCCCCCTTCGTCTTCATAGGTGTCGTGGGCAGCATCCGCTACCGGCTCCTCCTCTTCACGCGCTCAACTCCCTCACCCTCGTCCTCGTATTCGTCGCGCCACAGCACGTCCATTGTCCGCTTGTGTCTCACAACCGACAAAACTGTGTCTCCGACCGCCACGCACTTGTGTGATTTGCAATGAAGACAATAGGGTGATGGTCGAACTTGGCGTTGTGTATTGTTGGATACGGCCATACTGCAGGAAGCATCGCTTCCCATCCGAACAGCGAAGTTAAGCTACGCCAGGCGGTGTTAGTACTGGGGTCCACCACCGCCCCAGGGCGCCCTGGGGCGTCCACCGCCATTGGCGAGCGTAAACTTGGGCTATCCCTTCGGTGTGAGGGAAAAGAAGAAAGACAAAGGAAATGTGCTTTTCCCAGCACCTTCTTTGTCTCAACCCCACAGCACACAACACGCCAGCGACTACCCAACTCTCGGCGTTAGCCCACACCAGAAAAAGCTCACGTACAGCCCTGTCCAAGAAGAAGACAAACACTGCCAACATCAACATCGACATCTCCACCAAAAGAAGAAAAAAAGGGGAAAAAAAGTACCGCTATGGCTCACCCACAACAACTCCCGCGCAAGGCGCTGATCGCGATCACGAGCTACAACGGCCCGTTCTGGAGCGACGGGACGAAAACGGGCCTCTTCTACACCGAGGCGCTGCACCCGTTCGAGGCCCTGGTCGCGGCCGGGTTCGAGGTGGACCTTGCATCGGAGACCGGCACCTACGGGCTCGACGAACACTCGATCAAGCCGCCGCTGCTGGGCGAGGCCGACGCGCACGCGCTCCACGACGCCGCGCACCCGTTCAACGCCAAGCTGCGGGGCCAGCTTAAGAGGGCGGCCGACGTCGACCCGTCGCAGTACGGCCTCTTCTTCGCGTCGGCCGGCCACGGCACCCTCTACGACTACCCGACCGCGCACGGACTGATCGGCATCGCCGCCGACGTGTACCGCCGCGGCGGCGTGGTGGCGGCCGTGTGCCACGGGCCGGCGATCCTGCCGGCGGTGGTCGACGCGGCCATGGGCGGGTCGATCATCGACGGGAAGACGGTGACGGGCTTCACGACGCTGGCCGAGGGCGCGCTGGGCGTGCTGGAGCGGATCCGGGCCGACGGGCTGCAGACGATCGAGGAGGGCGCCGAGCGGGTGGGCGCCCGGTACGTGGCGCCGCAGAAGCCCTTCGAGGCCTTCTCGCTGGTCGACGGGCGGGTGGTGACCGGCGCCAACCCGGCCAGCGCGCACCTCACCGCCGAGAACGCCATCGCCGTGTTCGACGCGCTCAGCTCCTGTTAACGGGTCTTGTAAATTAACAAAAACACAACCACGCAGTCGGAAGGGACACACGACACACACGACACACACGACACACACGACACACACGACACACACGACACACACGCACAGCCAACGGAGGCGGTGAGGGACGTGCCCGGACTGCGCATGCACAGTGACAGTGGTGCGTAGCGGTGCGCGTCCATCTTTCGGCGACGCACACCACCGTCTCCGTCTCCACGGCGACGGGCTCAAAGGGTAACTCGGGGAAGTGGGCGTCGGCGTCGGGCACGCGTAGCCTGTGGAGCACCGTGGCGTGGAGGCGCCGTAGTGCGGGGTGGCGCAGGGCGTCGGCGTAGAGACACTCGCCGCCAATGACCCACACGTTGGGGCAGTTGATGGCGAGCGCGAGTCGAGAGAAGTGCCAACGGCAACGCTGGGTGGGTAATCGGCAGCGACGGTGGTGCTGATGACGATCAGGGGGCGACCATTGGGCAGTGCTGCGTAGGTCTTGCGGCCATATTGATGGTGCCACCGCGAGTGGCCTGAGCAAAGAACTTCATGTCGGTGGGGATAGCACCATCGCCAATGGCACGATCGTGCTCGGCGTAGGCGGCAATGCCTCTTATGTCAAAGTTGGCCATAGTTGGGAAATAATACGGAGCCCCCTTTATTTCTGCACGGCCGGGAGGTGTTGTGGTTCCTCACCCGCGCCACAGCAGGATTCGTGGCCAATCACATTTACGAAGCGCACCGCCCTCAGGCGCCGATCTTCAAGACGATCTTGCCGGCGGGATGCGGGCGCGAACCTTCCAGCATCTCATGCGCCAGCCTGGCATCCGCAAAGGGTAGAACGGCGCCGACGTTGGTCACGAGCTCACGGGCGTCGAGCATCGCCGCAATCTCCGTCAAGGCGGCGGTCGTCACGTTGACAAGGAAGAAAGCGGCTTCCACGCCGCGGCGTTCGGCCTCCTCCCGATCCGGCTGCGAGACGGCCGAGATCAGCTTACCGCCGGCGCGCAGCACTTGGAAGGACCGTGCCTGCGTGTAGCCGCCAACAAGATCGATGACGGCATCGACCTCGTGCAACAGCTCTTCAAACGATTGGCTGCGGTCGATCACGCGGTCCGCACCGAGTTCCCGGACACGCTCGATATCACGGGCGCTCGCGGTGGCGGTGACTTCCAGGCCGGCGCGGTGGGCAAATTGTACGGCATAGGCGCCGACATTGCCGGCAGCGCCATGGATGAGCACGGACTGGCCACGCCGGAGCTTTGCCTGATCGAACAGCGCCTGCCATGCTGTCACGGCTATCACCGGAAGCGAGGCAGCCTCCACATCGTCGAGCCAGACCGGCTTCTTGGCAATCATGCCGGCCGAGGCGACGGCATAGTCCGCATAGGCGCCGATGAAGCGTGGATTGGTGGCGCCGAAGACGGCATCGCCGACCGCAAATTTGCTTACCCCAGGGCCGACGGCCTCGATGATGCCGGCAAGGTCCGAGCCGAGGGTCAGCGGCAAAGGTTGCGGCAGCGCGCTTTGGCCGGCGCGGATCCAGCCGTCCCAAGGGCCGACGCCGGCTGCACCGACGCGGATGAGCACTTCGTCACCACCCGGCCGTGGGCGGGCAATGTCCTCGATGACAATGGCATCGACACCGCCGAATTCATGGACCCTGGCGGCGCGCATCCGCGACGTTTCGGTGTTGGTGTACGTGTTCATGAGCTGCATTCCTTCGTGTTGATGCGAGGCCACTGAGAAGCAAGAATTACGCGATTAGAAGGATTATAGTCTTGAAGTTAATTGACCGTACCCTTGGCCCAGTTCTTGAGCTCTCCCTCAGTGATCGCGTCCCCCATGGGTGGCACTACCTGGGTCTTCGCCTCTGCAAAACAAAGTCAGGAAATGATCCGTGGAAATGTTGGGGTAACGAAGAGGAGGAGCACCGGCAGCATAGAATCTCTTGGGAAGAATGGAAAGGCCTCCATTCCGGGTGGTAAGGGTGGAACCACGCCCCGACAGGCGAACGGAAGATGAACAGCTCCCCCACAAGCCAGACATAGTGCTAGCTGCCCGACCCGGCTACAGATTATAATCACCATGAGTTAGCACCTTGGGGGAATGTTACGGTTAGTGATAAGCTTACCTGCAGCACAATACGCCCGAAGCGTGCATTGCAAAGACGGCTTAAGCTGGTGGTTTTCCTCATCCATCGATCTGTGTCTGCGGCCAAGTGACGGACTGTAAGCATTCAAAGCATGAAGAAATTGGCGGAATGCCCAGCATGAGTTAGCCACGTGTGCGGCAGAGCCAGGCCGTGCACCCCGGTTCTATCTGAAGCATGGGAATTTTAAGAGGTGAAGGATGTCATCATTCCCCATCTTCTTCACTTCCAGGTGTGCCCCCTCTCTGTCCTTTCCCCTCTGACCAATGACTCCTTGGGGTGGCATCATGGTACAGACACATCCCAAGCTCAGGAGGTTAACTGGAAAATCCTTTATCAGGTGGTTGCCACCCCACCAACATCCGCTACCCTCATTTTGGCGGGAAAGGCAGCCCAGAAACGCTGTTGAGGCTCAAGAACGCGCCAACAAGATTGGCACGAGACGGGGAGACGGGCAAGAATGAAGGGAGAGGTGAAGGCTCAGGTGGTGCGCGTGCCGACTGTCGCGTTCGTCTCGGTATCGAATCTGGTGGTGGGGCGGAGCCTGAGCGAATTGATACGAAATGGACGGTTGACGTACGACTGCACGCTTCGATTCGCTGATCACCAGCGCACCGTGCATGTGGCCGCCCTGATCGTCGAGGAGCGCAAGGAGGAGACCCCGCGCGGCATAAAGCGCGTCCTCGATGTCAAGCTTCTCGATCGCACCACCCACACGCAATTTGCGAATGAGGAGGAATGGGCGACCGATTGCCTGCGGCGCAAATGCAAGAAGCTGGCCTTCATCGCGTGGGACAAGATCCACGCTTGGACGAGCGATGATCAGGACCTCGGAAGCCTCAACGATCTGCGCCGCATCTCGCCCCATTCCGAAGACAAGTGAATCAGCGCCTGCCAAATCTCTCGGCCGGCGGCGAGTAGCAGCCAAGGATCCCGAGCACGAACACAACGAGGCCTCGTTGGGGCTGGGAGAGGAGAGCGACGAAGATGACGAGGGCGAGTGGCACACGCTGGATCAAATCATGAAGGGCGAGGAGGAAGAAGTAGATGTAGATGCAGTCGAGGCGGGCGAGCAGGGGGAGGCGGAGGCGGGCGAGCTCGCCGCAGCCGGCGATGCGGAGGTCACCAGCGAGGGGCACCAAGGGACCGAAACAACGGACGTCGTTGGCGGCGGCGTCGTGGAGGCCGGCAGCGACTGGGCGGCCATCAACGGCAACGAGGTGAGGGTCTTTGGAAGGCCCTTCCTCGGCTTCGGGGTACGTGCCGTGTGCCACATGTGTCGTGTGTGTGTCGTGTCGTGCGTGTCGTGTGTGTCGTGTGTCGTACTAAAGGTGGGTTGGTCGGTTGGCAGGCCTTCGCCACTGTGAAGCGCGGCGAGTGGATGGGCATTCCGGTCGCGATCAAGTCCATCAACAAACTGAAGAAGGGTCAGTACGCGCGGGGTGTTCAGAGGGAGCTGCAGATGTGGTGGTACGAGCTTGAGAGCTGCTGCACTATTGAACTTTCTTCTTCTTCTGAAGCCCAGCCAGGCCACTGATCAGCTAAGGGTGATAATGGTTGCGGCAGGCCGGCGAGGCATCCGCATATTGTGTCGCTCTACGGGGCGCTGGAGAGCGAGAGCCACATATTCATTGTGATGGAGCGGCTGCACATCAACCTGTCTCAGGCCGTGGAGCGCTTCTCGCGTCGGCTCGTGCTCGAGCACTGCAAGCGGTGGGCCACCCAGATCGCTAGCGCCATGCATTTCCTGCACTCGCGAGGCGTGATCCACCGCGACCTGAAGCTCGGCAACATCCTGCTGGTACACATTTTACACATTTCACACGAGCTACAACACACACACGACACACACACACCCGCGTTCACACACCATTGCGCTCACGCTCATCGCGTTGCATTGTGTTTCTTCTTCTTCTTCTCGATCGTAGACGAAAGATTTCAAGTCATGTAAGATAGCCGATTGTACGGTTTTCCCCCTCTCTGGTCACAACCGTGTTTCCGCCTCAAGCTAACTCTGTGTGCCGTGCCAACAGTTGGCACAGCGGTGAAGGAGAGCGAGGCGGACAACATACACGTGGGCACCACCGAGTACATGGCCCCAGAATTGCACGTGCGCAGCCCGCACAGCACGAAGATGGACGTGTACTCGTTCGGCATTCTGCTGTGGAAGCTGTTCAACCCCTACACCTACCCCTACCCCAAGCACGACCCTGTCAGCTACGGCGGCGGCAAGCGACACCGCCTTCACCTCCTCCGGTACAAACATGTTCCCACGCTGTGTGCGTGTGCGGTCGTGTGTGTGCGTGTGCGGTCGTCTGACTGTGTGGCAAAGGGTGGTGCACGAGGGCGCCCGGCCGCAGATGAGCAAGGCGTTCGTGCCGCCGGCGTGGCGCGAGCTCATGGAAGACTGCTGGGCGGCCGACCCCAACGCGCGGCCCACGTTCGACGAGGTCGTGCGCCGGCTCAAGGACCTCCCGGCGCCCTCGTGATATTTATTTGTTTATTATTTTTCATGCATTTTTATGTTTATTTTTAATTCTCTTTTGATTTCTTTCCAAGAGAAAGCCGAAGGTGACGATCAGGCGGAACTGGTTGATGAGGTGGCGGGTGATGGGTCATCGGTGCTTACTACCACCTCGACCAGCAAGGGCGCAAAATCGTAGAAGCGGATGGAGCTGTCGCGGAAGGCGGCGGCCACCCCGCGGCGCGTCACTTGCAGGCCGGTGAGGTCAGCAAAGCCGAGCGGACCGCCGGTGGGCACCGGCTCCTGGACAACGCGCACACGGTCCCCGAGCTGTCGGCCCGTCGACCTCCTCCTGCTGCTGCTGCTGCTGCTGGACCCCTCCTTCTCTCGGTGCGCTCGCCACTCGCTCGCCTCGCGGTGCAGGTCGATGAAGAAGACGCCGCCGTCGTCGCCGCCGACGAAGCATCGTCCCTCGTCTGCACGCAGGGCAGACAGAGTTGAGGGGTAGGGGTCAGTCCCACAACACTCAAACATCCAAAACCAGACTCTTTGAGGCCTCAAAGAGACTTGGAGATACCTCGGTCGACGACAATGCGGCTGATGAGGGGGAGGCTGTCGTCCTCGTCGATCAGCGTACCGTCGGCCATGGACCTGACACGCGCGCACAGTGATGAGCCCATGTTTTTGTTTTGTTTTTGTTTTGTTTTGTTTTTGTTTTGATGCGTACCAGAGACGAATGCCGCCGACCTCGTGAGACGACACGATAATGTCGTTGTGGAACTGGACTGCGTAGACGTCGCCCGTGCTCTCTGTTGTGATATCGCGAGTGTGTGAGCCAAGCTGGCGGCTTCCGCAGAGGGAAACACCACCACCACACGCACAAGGCCACGGGTGGCGGCGTACCGCCGTTGGTGGGCTCGCGGAGGGTGAGCAGCGGCTTGGCGAGGTTACGCAAGTCCCAGACCCGCACCGCGCCGCCCTCTCCGATCTCCTCCACCTCGCCCGCCACGAGCCTGCTGTCGTCAAAGGCAAACGGAGGCGACAGGTTCTCGCCCAGCGTGGCCTTACCAACACTGTGTCCGCCGTATACGTCAGCCATCGTGTGTGTGTCGTGTGTGTGCGTCGTGTGTGTGTGTCGTGTGTCGTGTGTGTGCGTGTGCGTGTGGCGAGGTGGGCCGGATCGCACTATTTCTTGGACACGCGCACGTCCCACAGCCAGACCTTGTTGCGGTAGATGGAGCCGGTGAGGAGCATGTTGGGGTCGGTGGGGTGGAAGTCGATCTGCTCCATCGGATAGCTGCACTCGAGCGTCTGCACCACCTCGCCCGTGTTGAGGTCCCAACACAGCACGTCGCCACAGGCTGCGTCGTTTCGGTCGAAAAATACCGGTTTGTCGGTAAGCAGCAGATTGGCCAATCGAGGTGCTGCGGCTCAAGGTGTACCTCCGACGAGGAACGGCGCGCGCAGAGCCAGGTCCTTTACCTCCTCGGCGCATGGGATCCGCTGCTTCTGCTCGCCGGTGGCCAGGTCCCAGACCAGCACGCCGGTCTTCGAGGCCACCGGCCGATCCGAGTAGGCGCCCACAACTATCTGTTACATACGACACGATACACGACACACACGCAGGCGTCAGTTCTCCGTGAGAGCGGCCATCGCCATCATTAGCCGCCACGCACCCGGTCGTCGTGGCACACGCACGAAATCGAGTTCCAGTTCCACTCATCAGTGTACGAGCCGTGCAGGCTGCCAGCGAGTGTGTTGTGTGTGTTGTGTCGTATGAGTGCCAAGTCACGAGAGGGAGCGAGCCGCAGAGGGTGCGCGGGTACCTGCCGTGAGCGTCCCACACGCGCACGCTGCCGTCGTCGCCGCCGGTGACGATGCGGCCGCCGGCGTCCACGGCGAGCGCGTTGACGCTGCTCTTGTCCCAGCCCTCGGGCTCTTCGTTCTCGTCATCGTGCGTCTCGTCCCACTTGACCAGCTCCTCGACGGTGTAGCGCACCGTCAGCGCTTCGGCCCGGTTGTGATACCAGTGCCGGGGCGTGAAGGCCAGCTGAGCCCAGTTGCGCTCCATGAGCTCGAGCAGCCGATGGAAGCGGCACCACGATGCGGTGCTCGGGCCGTGCTCCTGGTCCATGGCTTGCTTCAGCCGCTCCATCTCCATTTCAGGAGATGAAGATGGAGATGCAGAAGATGACGCGGGTGGAGGTGATGAGGAGTGGGACTGAGGGCTCGCTGTGTTGGGAGTACTGGTCCAGAGGTGGAGCGCCAGCGGACGCCAGAGCACGGCATCGTTGGCCTGCAGTCGCATCTTCCACGATTTCGAGACTTGGCCGAGCGCCCGCAGATCGGGCGGTGATGGAAACGTGAGGACGTACACCAGCAGCTCCTCTGGCAGTGCCTCCAGCCCATTCGCGCCTCCTGCAGCCCCGGCATCTTCTTGCTGCTTTGCAGCTTCCATCCTCTCCGCTACTCGGAAAATCAGAAAATAAATCGAGATGGCAGCTCGATCATTCGTTTTGCTCAACAGGCAGCGCGAGGTGTTGATGAAGTAATCTATTAGGTTATCCAGGCCTTCACAAGGCCTCTTCTCTTCTCTTCTCTTCCATTGCCTTCCTCCAATCTTCAATAGCTTCAGTCAAGTGGGGTGGTGTTGTTCTCGTTGAAGCGGAGCACAACGACCGAGATGTTGTCTGTCGAGCCCATGCAGTACGCCGCATCTGATCACACGACACACACGACGACACAACGACCACAAGGAGAGCACCGCGTGAGCAAATGGCAAGGGGATTCGAAGACGCGGGTGAACATACCTCGCAGCGCGATGGAAGCGCGCGCAGCGGTCGGTTGGGCCTCGGCGATGGCCACGGCCTGCTCGTTGGAGAGCACGTCCCACACGCCGTCGCACGCGAGGATCAACAGCGTGTCCTCTTCCGTCAACTCCACAGTCCTGCAGAGAGTGTTATTCATTGTTGCTGCGTTAGCGCAACAGGCCCGCCGTTTCGTGTGATGTGTGATGTGTGTGTGTACCTGACTTCGGGCATCCAGGTGATGCACTCCTGAAGCTCGCAGTCGCCCAGAGCGCGCGACAACGCAAGGATACCGCACACCCGGCTGTTTTCGGTGACGAAGCCGCCCTTGTCGCGGATGGACTGGCTCTCGGCAGGATTCTCCGGTTTGTGGTCTTCGGACATGGCCAGCGCCCGGCCACTGCCGCGCCCTAGCACCGCGCGCGAGTCGCCGGCATTGGCGACAATGAGGGTCGAATCCCTCACCCATGCCACCAGCGCCGCCGTTCCGTCATCTACTCGCTTCGCATCAATGTCGCCGTGCACCTGCCGGTGTGCGATGTGCGATGTGTCGCGTCGCAGTTAGTTTAAAACACTCTCGCACAAGCGCGCACTCGGCACGCACCTGCTTGAAGGTGTTGATGAGCGCCTGCTTGGGATCGTTCGTCGACTCCCAGTGTCGGCTCAAATATCTGAAGTCGTCGAAAGTACAGCGGTCAGCGAATCCGCGAAACAATTACAATGACGTGTGTGGTGGTGCGGCGAACCGATAAAAGCACGACGCGGCGATCTCGGCGGACCTCTTTCCGCCGTGCCCGTCAAACAGCCCTGCAAAATGCTCCTTGTCGCTTCCCCTGTTGTGGTGGTGGTGGCGGTGTTTTAGTGTGAGGTTAGGCGAGTCGCACACACGTGAGCCGTGGTGCATACCTGAAATTCTGTACAACGGAGAGTGTGTCCTGCTGTTCGGGTCGCCTGCCGCGCAGTTCCGCCCAACCCATCTCGCACCGCACTCGCGCCGACCGGCCGCTGCTGCTGGAAGCCGCCTCCGGCGCTGCCGGCGCATTCTTCTTGTCCCCCTTTTTCTTCTTCTTGTCATCTGCCCATGCAACGTCTGGTCAGACAACTTCGCCTCACACACTCACACACACACACACGACACGCGCACGACACACACACGACACACACGACACAGCACGACACACAGTGTCGACGGGATCGTACCGGGATCCTGCTTCTCCTTGCCCTTGGAGGCGTCGAGGAATTCGTCGTCGTCCTTCTTGGATTTGGTGTTCCGTCGCTTCTCTCGTCGCGGGGCGTGGCCGCCGGTGGCCACCGTCATGCCCTCCGAGGAGACCCACATATTCGGGTCCTCGAAGTGCGGGATGTGGCTCTTGGCTAACCGATTGTGGCCCAGCTTGAGCTGCACGCACCCCAAAAAAATCACTTGTTATTAAAGAATGGATATCATTATAAATACTTGAAATATAAATTTTAATTTATAATATTGTTACGATTATATTGTGTTGCAGTTGTTTCCCTGGTTAAAAAAGGCAAAATAAATAGTATGAGGGTTTACCTGACAGATTTGTTGGAAGGACTTGATGCCGACGGGGAGGCTGGTGAGCTCGTTGTGCGAGATGTCGAGCTCGGCCAGTCGTCGCAGCGCGGTGAACTCGGCCGGCAGCGCCGCGAGACAGTTGTGGGAGAGGTCGAGCTCCTTGAGGTTGATGAGGGCGCCGATCTCAGCCGGCAGCTCCTTGATCTCATTGCCGTTCATGTGCAGCACCTCGAGTCCACTATCCACCAGCAACAGCGATTTAGTCATCTTTGGGCAGAAGCACACACGACACACGACACACGACACACTCACGACACACTCACGACACGCAAGACGACGTACGCGAGCTTGCTGATGTGTGGCGGCACGACGGAGAAGTTGCTGTTGGCCAAGCTCAGCTCCCGGAGGGTGGTGAGCTCGAATACGACCGGCGGGAACTCGGTAAAGGAATTGCTGCCGATGTACAGATCCTTCAGCGCCACCATCTCTGTAGAAATACACACACACACACACACACACCACAGCGATCGCACGAGCGGTTAGCCGCAAGCTCGCACTCCTCACTAGGTGCGGGGGTGAACAGAGATGAGAGGACCACCGACCTTTCATCTGCTCGGGCAGGTGCTCGATTTTGTTGCAGCTGAGGTAGAGGCGCTGCAGTTTCGTGAGACGGCCGATGTCGTCCGGCACCACAGACAGCCCGTTGCCTGCCGAAGAAGCAAAAGAAAAGAAAAGAAAAGGTGATGAATGAGCTGAACAGGCCGGACGTAGAGCGAGAAGGTGTGGGTGGGTGGGAGATTATACCGAAGAGGTTGAGCTGGAGCAGGCCCGGCGCTTCGAACACGGACACGGGGAACTCCATGAGGTTGTTGTGGCCGAGCTCCAGGCACCAAAGGTGCTGCAGGTTGCTCAAATCGACGTTCAATTCTAAACACGCAGAAAACGAAAACAAAAAGTCGATACCTCCCAGTGAGCAAGATGGTCGCACACGCACACGCACACGGCGCACACAATAAATAATAAAATAATAATAATAATAATAATAATAATAAATAATTACAATAAAAAAAGGCCGGTTTGGTACCCGAGATGAAGTTGGCGGAGGCGGACAGGCGAGAGAGGCAGGAGAGCTGGGCAATCTCGCTTGGCAGTTCGGTGATCCTGTTGGAGGTGACGGACAGCTCCGAGAGCCCGACGAGGCCGCGGATGGACGCGGGCAGCGAGGTCAGCTCGTTGTTGTTGGCCCACAGCCGGCGCAGCGAGGTCAGCGTCTCCAGGCCCTCGGGCAGCGCCTGCAGCGTGTTGAACGACACGTCGAGCTCCTGAAGCGATACCAACCCGCCCAGGTCGGGCAGCTCAGAGATTCTGCATTCGAGTGCGATGTTGGCCACAATGTGAAGAATTAGTCGATTCGTTTTCAGCACAGCCAGAAGCCAGAGAGTGGTGGTGTCGGGTGGCGCACTGGTTCTCCCAGAAGTCGAGATTCCTCAAATTGCTCAGCCTGGTGATCTCGGGGGGCACCCACTGCAGAAAGGCGAAGAAAAAAAAAGAGGCCGGGGTCAGGCTGGTGAAGGCGTGCAAGAGGGCCTGCTGCCATAGACATGGCGTGACACGAAGATGGAGGTGGTCTCGAGGCGGAGGCGACGCACCGTGAGTTTGTTGTTGCCGAGCGAGAGCTCGAGGAGCTCGCTGAGGTTGCCGAGTTCGGCGGGGAGCGAGGTCAGACAGTTGTTGCGGAGCAGCAGGTGACGCAGCGCGGTGAGGTTGCCGATCTCGGGCGGGAGCGTGGTGAGGAAGTTGCAGCGCAGGTCGAGCTTCTGGAGGCACACCGCGTGCGACAGCTCGTTGCCGATCGACTTGAAATCGTTTCCCACCAGCTTGAGATTTGTGAGGGACGAGAACTGCGCGATGACAGCGGGCAGCTGGCAAGTACAACATAAACACCACAAGTATGAGCATTCTATCTGACGTACATGCGTGTCGTGTCGTGTCGTGTCGTGTGTGCGTTGCGTTGCGGTGAGAGGAGGGAGCCTAACCGTGGAGAAGGCGTTATGCGCAATGTCGAGGTTCTCCAGGGCGGTGAGGCTCTGGAGCTCGTCAGGCAGCGTGGTGAGGCGATTGATGTACAGATTGAGCGTGTGCAACGCCGTCAGCTTGCCCACCTCCGGTGGCACCTCCTCCAGTCGGTTCCAGTGCACGTGCAACTCTGTACTCGGACACACGCACAGAGGACGCACACACAGAGCGTGAGTTACAAAAAAAAGTGAGTCAAGTCATTGAAGTTGTAATAAAAAGGACTTACAAATATAACAAGTGATATAAGTAACACCACCCAATAACGATCGTAGAGAGCTCTCCGAAGCCAGCACACAATCAAAGCAAAAAGGCAAATAATAAGAATAAGAATAAGAACTAAATAAGTGGGTGGTGTCCAAAGAGTCTGGAGGGGAACAACATCAACGGAAGAATGGAAATAAAAATTGAATCTGGGGAGGTACCTTTGAGAAGGGAGAGGTCGCCGATTTGGGGTGGAAGAGAGGAGAGGAGGTTCTTGCCGAGATCGAGAGTGGTGAGGTGGGCGAGGGCGCCGATTTCCGGTGGAAGGGACTTGAGCTTGTTACCAAAGAGCCGAAAGATGGTGAGGCGGGTGAGGTTGGCGATCTCGGGTGGGAGCGATTCTATGGCGTTGTGATTGAGACTGAGCCATGTCAATTCCTCGATTATGAAGTCCTTCGGCAGATCCGTGAGGTTCTGGTTCTTGAGGTCCAATCGATCGCCGAAATCGCGAGGGAGGTTGTGGTGATGCTGGGCGGGGGCGCTTGCGCCAGCGCCATCTCCGCTCCCCTTCTGTTCGCGCGATGTGCCGTAGCTAATTCGTAGCAAATTTCCCATCGCGTCGATCCTGCGCAGTCAGGCCAGGGCCGTTGTGGGATGCGATCTACCGCGGAGGTCTGTCTAGCCCAACAAGAGGGGAGTCAGAATGGGAGAACAAGTTCAAAGTTGACAAAACAAATGTGATTGTTGGCAAAAATCGAAATTAGGGCCGAAGTGGTGACCAGGTGACCACGACAGCGAAGAGCCTTGTGTGCCTCCTGCCCAAGAAGAACGAAAACGAACGAAAGAGATGGAGATCGGCGCGGGGGGGGGGGTGCAGGTACCTAATTCGTCTTGCTCTTCCGGAAGATGCTGGCAGGAGTGAATACACCAGAAACGGGGCCGAGGGGATGGCCTTGCTGCTATCTTCGTGCTGCTCTCTTCGTGTTTTGTCGTGAACGGTAATAACGTTACGGCCGGTTGCAGAAGGTTAGAGAGGGAGAGGATAGAAGCCGCGTAGGCGCCCTACAGACGTCTGTTTTTTCTGCGTTTCGCGGAAGGCAATGAAGGTTGTTGTCCCTCTTGCTTGGTGGTGTTGCCCAGCTGTTGTGTCTCGTTGCGCCAACAACACCAGGCACCTATTTGAGGCTCTCTTCTACACAAGTGCCGACTCCAAGAGGAGAAGAGAGAGGACGTTGCTCCGTGTGCTGAGGGTCTCAAATTAATAATAACCTTCTCTAAAATTGCTTTACTTGGAAGAGACGGCGAGGGGTTTATTACACGGCAGACAACGAAAAGAGGGGCAAGCAAAGGCGAGGTGAAGGCAGGTTGAAGAAGAAGGTGAAGAAGGGGGGATGTGGCCCTGAAGAAGCGCGAAAATGGGGGTTGTTCGCGAACAAGGTGACGTGTTGCGCGCGATGGTGCCAAGTGAAAGAGAGGAAAACAGAAGAGAGAAGAGGATTTAGCGGAGGGAAAGAGAGATGCCGAGGACGAGGGCCACGACCACCACGGCAACGACGGCCAGGATGATGACCACCAGGCAGCACATCTTGGTACGCGCGGCTTGCTGGTACTCGGCAGCTTTCCGCAACTCCACCACGCCCCGCCCCGTGTTGGAGACGGTCGAATCGATGTGGCTCTCGATGTTGTCTGCACGCAATTGCAGAGCGTGAGGCGGTCATCGACATCAATGAATCGCAGGGCGTGTGGTGCGTGTGGGATGGCCACGAGGCCTAGGCAGTGCGGGGGTTGCTGCGTACCGACCATGCCCGCCTGCTCGTTGACGAGCGTGGCGAGGTCGACGAAAATGTCGTTCACCTCCTGGATGGTGGACTCGATCTGCTTGATGCCCTCCTCCCTCTCCTCGATGAGCGCGCTCTGGAAGTCCCTGTCGGCATCGAGCTGCATCAGCTGCTGCCTTTTCTGCGACTGCATGAGGCTGTGCTGCTCATCTTCAGACTCGTCCATGAACGGACTGCACCAGGCCAAACAACAGTCAGTTGTTAGTGCAAGCAGCTACACAGCAGCACGACACGCACGACACACGCAGCATTGCAACCGCGCCACACCAAATGTGAGCGAATGAAGGAGGAGGAGAAGAGGCGGCGTACGCAGGGTTGGAGAGGAGCCCGCCCTTGGTGGGCTTGGGTGCAACGGTTTCGTTGGACTTGTTGATGGCCACCTTCGAGACGTCCTGGAACCTTTCCAGGCACGCCTGGAAATCGTTCCTCAGCTTGCTCGTCCTCCTCTTGTCCTCCTGTTGATTATGCAGCCATTTAATTTGTCATCATCACTGAGTGGCAGGGAGGGGAGAAATCATGCGAGTAGAGGAGGCGAACCGCAGGATTCATGGTCTGTGAGTGTGAGAGATCCTTGAAGGATTTGTTAGCCTCGGCAGCGATCCTCTTTGTGTCCTCGATCATATCCCTGAGCTTGATTCGCATGTCGTGCGAGTCTCTGCTCGGGTTGCCCATCGTCTTCACCATGGTGGCGATTTGGTTGACGTTCTGATTGATCAATTTGATGTTGTTCGCCACGATCTGGTAGAGCCTCTCGAAGTCCTGGCCGGGCGCCCCCATGTAGCTCGATGTGTTCGGTCGATAGGCGGCCCCGCCGCCCGCCTGGTAGGTCTGGCCCCACTGGGACCGCGACCGTCCCGAATATCTCCCTCCATCGGCATCTTGGAAGCTCATCTTTGCCTCTTTCTTGTTTTTTTGTGATGATTATTCTATCAAAATGCCCTCTCCTCCCTCAATCGAAAGAAGAAATCAATTGGACGCTATGGTGATTGCTCTTCTTCGCCTCCTCGTGAACGATTTGCAGGGAAGTCGGGTGGCGCCCGAAGGAATACGAAAACGAGAAACGCGGATCACTTTTCAACGGCCCGCGCAAACGCGTGGTGCGGTCCTGTGGTTTTTCACGCACACCTTACTCTGGCGCTCGCTTGGGCCGATTGTGTGCTTTGCAGCCCAAAACGTGAAGTTGTCATTGAGGCAAGCATTCCCCCTCGGTGCCGAAAGGACCAGATAGATAAGGTCAAAATAATAATACATAAATAAATAAAAGTACTAAACCGCGCATATTTGGCATAGCGGTGGCGAAGTGGTTTTTTTTTTTCTTTTTGGCCGCTGTCATTTTTTGTTGTTTTCTTGTCGCCGCGTGGTTGCTGTGTGTCGTCGCTACTCGCCGCGAGTCCGCACCCTCCCCACACCTTCTTCACCCCCGCCCTCCTCTTCACTCTCCGTTGTCCCTCCGGACCAAGGTTCGCACTCTCATCCTTTTCCTTCTTCGACCTCTCGCGCTGTCTGAAGGCAGGCCGCGGATCAATTCATTTCATTTCTGTTTGCGCCCGACCGCCGTCGACACTCGCGGAGGCAATCAATGACATTGTTGCGCTTTTTCTTTTAGAAATTGACACCTAGTTGATCGATAGATCTAGATACACATGGGAGAATCCGGTCACTCGCCCGCCCTTGTGGGCAAGCACTTCATCATGAACTACTACACGATTCTGCACGATGAGCCGCAATCGCTGTACAAGTTCTACAAGGATGACTCCGTCTACAGTTTCGGCACCGAGGGGGAACCCCTCTCGCCCGAATCCACCGTCACTGGCCAATCGGTATCGATTCCTCATGGGGATCTGGCATTAATGTGACACTAAGGCCTCACCATCGCATTTTCACAGAACATCAACGAGAAGATTGCTTCGCTGGGCTTCAAGAAGAGCAAGGTCCATCTCTCGGTCATGGACGCTCAGCCCACTCTCGGAGGTGGAGTGTTGCTCATGGTGAAGGGTACCATCACCAATGAGACTGGCAACGCACCCTCGCCGCGCAAGTTTGTCCAGACCTTCCTCCTCGCCCAGCAGCCCACTGGCTACTATGTCCGCAACGACATCCTCCGCTACCTTGCCGAGGAGTCGGCCAAGACTACCAGCGGTACCTCCCTCCTCAAATCTAAAAATCGAATTATTAATGGCCAATTGTCACTCCATCCGATCTTCCTGCATCCTTTTGGGACACTCCATTCAGCGAATTAATCGCACTTGGTGGCATTATTATTTTTGCATTCTAATTCGTTTTTGGTTCAGCGGTCCACACCCAAACCGAGGCCGCCCCTGTTGTGGAGAAGCCCAAGGAAGCCGCCGAGACCAAGCCGGCCGAGCCCGAGCAGCCCGCTGCCACCTCCGTCGCCGCTCAGCAGTCCACCCCTGCCACCCCCGTTCCCGAGGCTGCCCAGGAGGAGACCAAGCCCCAGGGTACCACCACACCCCACTCCACCACCATACTGCTGCAGGTCAGCTGGCTCGCCGCAAGCACTGACCTCTCTGCCGCCCGCATGCTGTTGTTTGTGCCGCACACAGAGCCGGAGCAGCCCAAGGAAGCTGCCGCCCCTGCCCCCGCTGCGGTCGAGGCGGAGCCCAAGGAGACCCCGACGCCTGTCGCCGCTGTCACCCCCGCTCCCGCGGCTGCTGCCAAGGAGACCCCTGTTCCCGTCGCCGCTGTCACCCCGGCCGCTGCTGCTCCCAGCGCTGCCGGCAAGGCAAGCCCCGCGGCCAAGCCCGCTCGCGCTCCCCAGGCCGGTCGGGGTAAGGGCAAGGACGACAAGGCCCGCACGCCCGCCTCGCCCGCCGCCGCCGCTACGGAGACCGCCGCTGCCGCTGCGCCCGCTGCCAAGGCCGAGCCGGCCCCGGTCGACAACAGCTGGGCCGCCCTCGCCGCCCGCAAGAAGGACGTCCCGGTCACGCCCCTCGCCGCTCAGCCCCGCGCCGCGCCCAAGGTCGTCAAGAAGGCCGCGCCCGCCGCTGGCGACGAGTCCTCGGCCACCGGCGCCGCTACTCCCGCCAAGGAGGGAGAGACCGCTGCGCCCGCCGCTGAGCAGTCGCCGGCCGCGCCCGCCGACAAGAAGGTGGTGTCCGACCCCAACTCGATCTACGTGAGCAACCTGCCCTTCGCCGCCAAGCAGACCCAGGTGACCGACGCCTTCAAGGGCTTCGGCAAGATCGTCTCCGTGTCGATGCAGAACGACAAGGGCTACGCCTTCATCGAGTACGACACCGTCGAGGCCGCCCACAGCGCCATCAAGCTCGCCACCGAGAACCCCGTACGCCTACCCCCCCCCAAACCGCCATGACCACACTCCGTTTCGCATTTCTCACATGACACACACAACACACACACACAACACACACACACACACAACACACACGCACGACACGACACACGCCAGATCTCGATGGACGGCAGAGTCCTGAGGGTGGAGGAGAGGAAGACCAAGCGCGGCGGCAGCGGCGTCGGCGGACGCAAGGTGCCCGGCGGCGGTCGTCCCACCGGCAGCGACAGGGGCGACCGAGTCCCGCGCGGCCCGCGCCCCGAGGGCAAGGACAGAGCGGCCGGCTCCCCGCGCCCCAACGGCAGCGACAGGAGGGACCGCGCGCCCAGGAGCGACAAGCGCGCGCCCGGCACCGGCTCGCCGGCCGTCGGTCGTCCCGCTGCCGGAGGCCCCTCGTCCGGCGGCCCGCCCAGGCGCCCGGCTCCCGCTGCGGCCACTGCTGCTTCGGCCCCGGCCGCCGGAGGAGCTGCTGCCGGCAAGAAGTAAGCCGATCGCCACCAACAACCACAACAACGACCACGACCTGCGACCCTGGCAGATGAACGACCCAACGAACGAAGCCGACAGCGACCAACCATCAACCCAACCATCAATCAAAACGAACCAACGACGAACGAGTGGGTGGACACCTCCAAGAGTGGCCACCACGCGGAAGCGAGAGAGACAGAGGAGAGGAGAGGAAACAAAAACCACCGCGACAGGACGAGGAAGGAGCAGGAGGAGGCGGAAGAGAGAGAGAGAGGTAAGGCCGACATGAGAGAGAGAGGGAGGAGCATACCAGCATTGGTCTCCTCTCTCACTCTTGGTGTCGTCTTCCTCGATCTCGACTGTGTGTGAATTGTGTGGCGGGCGAGTTTGTGTGGCGGGTGTGCGTCTTCTTCCTCTCTTTCAATTTTATTTATTCTTTCTGTCTTTGCTCTCCTTTTCTGTTGTACCACAACCACCCTGAACAATGATCTCCCCACATACAACACACACGCGCCTTCGGTCGCACAACACGACACGCACGCGTTGGGGTACGGATCAGTTGTCCGTGGTGTTCTGGCGTTTGGGCGAGAGGCCCAGGGCGTGGACCAGCATGCGTCGCGCTACGCGGGCGTCCGTGGGTGGTCGCGGCACCACGCTCTTGGCCACCTCCAGCGCCACTGTCCCCCAAGCAACGCAAACGAGTTGAGCACACGATCGCGCAGAAGAAGAAGATGATGAAGGTGCATGTGGGGAGGAGGCACCTCCTCGGATGGCTTTGGACTCAGAGCTGGCCTCTGCCAGTGGTCGAAGCTTGAACTGGCCACCGGCGGCTGTCGTGTGGCGCACCATCGCCTCTTGCGCTGTTGTTACGTTCACAAGTGTGAGTTCAACTGAAAGTTGCTTCACGGGGGCGAATGAAGAGAATGAAACCTTCAAGGTGGGAGGCAAAGGCAGCCAGCGCGGTGGTGTGGTTGACCCGCCTGAGCCGCCCCGCGGTCTGCGCGAAGCCGCTGGTGGTGTCGGCCGCACCAAAGAGGAGGCTCACGAGCTCCTGGTCGCTAATGGATGGCTCCATGTCATAGAGCTCCACCACATGCGCCGGGTAGTCGTTCACCACCACTGACACGTTTGTTGTTTTTTTCTCGTCAGCATCACATTGTGTGCGTGTCGTGTGTGTCGTGTGTGTCGTGTCGTGTGTGTCGTGTCGTGTGTGCGTCGTGTGTGCGTTATACCTTCGGGATCTGGCTCCTCCTCGTGGGCGGAGCGCCTGCTCTCGGAGCGTCGATCCCGTCGGCCGCGGTTGAGCGACGCCCAGGGATCGGGAGACGACCGCCCCGGCGACCCTCTCCGCCCGCCTTCCCCCACGGCCGTCGCACCCACCGAAGCCGCCGCCGCCGCCGCCCACTCCGCGAACGCGGCCTCATCGACCAGCGCCTTCAGCTCCGCGTCGTGCCTGTCCAGCACTTCCTCCAGCTCCTCGTCCACCTTCGTCGCCGGCCGCGTCGTCGTCGTCGTCATCGCCGTGTTCGTCGTATCCTCCTCGCCGAAGCCGCGCTCGCGCCTCCGCTTCGTGGTGTGCTCCTGCTCCTCCTGCTCGAGTAGTACCTCCAGGCCGCTGTCGGCCGCCGTCGGCGAGTGGTCCCTGTGGGCTTCCTGGGCCTCGTCTCGGTGCCGTCGGGAGGGCGGCACGTAGAGGCCGCCGCGGC
This sequence comes from Acanthamoeba castellanii str. Neff, assembly GCF_000313135.1. NCBI lineage: Eukaryota > Discosea > Longamoebia > Acanthamoebidae > Acanthamoeba > Acanthamoeba castellanii. Next base: position 33,731 of record NW_004457632.1, on the reverse strand, counting down.
CGCGGCCGCCGGCTGCTGTGGCCGGGTCTCGCCTGGACGGTGGCACGTAGACGCCGCGAGGCTCCCGCGCTGGGCGGGTCGTCGCCCGACCCTGGGCGCCGGCCATGCTGGGTGGCTCACCACGCGTCTCGTCGCCCACCGGCACCACCGCGGCCGTGTCGCTGGGGGTCGCCTCGGTGGCTGGCGCCGGTCGTTGTGGCGCCTTCGCTACAAAGTCTGCGTAGCGCAAAAAGGGACTGCACGACACGACACGACACGACACGACACGACACACACGACACACACGACACACGAACGGCATAGCAGTTGAGCGCGTTGGGTGTCGCGTGCGTTGCGTGGAATGTTTGTTTGGGGGGGGGAGTAGTACGCGGCATCTTTGGGCTGCGCGTGGGCCGCGAGCACGACGGTGCGGCGGTTGTCGGCGCCCCCGATGGAGAAGGACTCCAGGCCTTCGAAGCGCTCCGCGGTCTTGTGCACCAGCAGGCGGCCGTACCCGCCCAGCCCCGCAAACACCACGCACACCTTGCCCCGGGGCTTCTCTCCGCCTCCGGACCAGTCCCGTCGTCTGCGTGTGGTGCAGCTGCCGCGGCCACAAGCGCTACCAGCTCGGCCTCGATCGCCAGCGCCAGCCGCCGGCCTCGCCGCGTGCCCAGAACCCGTGCAAGCACCGGACCTTCATCATCCATCTTCTTCAGATCAATTTTTTTAAAAAATATATTTACACCATAAATTTTGCATTATTTTTATGTTTATTGTGACCCCGGGCGGCCGTGATCAGTAGACGTCGACTTGCAGACGTCCGCTGTTTTGGAGCTGGGCGATTCGGTCATTGGCCTCGTTGGCCGGAACGCGGCCGACTTCGGTCATGGTACGCTGGAGCGCCTCCTTCACGCCATCAAACAGCAGCGTGTGCCTGATCACATTATGTGTCGTCGTGTGTCGTGTGTCGTGTGTGTCGTGTCGTTTGTCATGAACATTGCGTTATCGCGCAAAGAACGCAAACCAAGGGGCAGTACCCGCAGACGTAGGTGTTGGCCTGCTCCTTCTCGATGAGCTGCCACAGCATGGGCATGTCCTCCATCATGCGGTGCTGCGCGAAAGTGGGCGGCTGGTTGGGGGCGTGGTCCTCCGAGAACGCCATGCGCAGCTTGAGCAGGCCGTCCCGCTCGTAGCCCGTCAACTCGGACTCGTACAGGAAGTCCTTGCTCTAAGCGCGCAGAAGGAATGCAGTGGTCGATGAGAGAATGAGGATCATCATCATTCCTTATCTCTTCATCAGCCCAGAAGGCAGCGCACCTTGCTGTAGACCCCAAAGTAGAGCACGTTCTTGGACTTCTCGTAGGGCAGAGAGGCTGTGGTGGTGGTGAATGTGAGGAATGATCAACGTGCAAATAGGTGAATGTGAGGAATGTGTATGGTTTCACGTGAATGGTACCTTGGTCGCACTGCAACTTTCGCTCCTGCATGAAGCCGTGGAACGGGGCGATGCCGCAGCCGGCCGCGACCATGATGATGGGCACCTCTGCAAGCGGACGGCGCCGACGTCAGCGGGAAAAATGCGAAATAGGGCACGCACGCACGCAGCGCTACTATGATGAGAATGCGCGTACCGGGCGACTTGGGCAGGCGGAAGAGGGAGGTCTTGACAAAGAGCCGGGCGGTCTGGCCGGGCTTCAGGGCGCAGATGTATCGGCTGCACACGCCGTAGTGGTCCGCGCCCGACTCGGCCTTGGTCTTGGCCAGGGCCACAGTCAACTGCATCCGACCCTCCTTGAACTGTGGTGGTGGCCAACAACACAACGTCAAACCTTTCGCCTTGTGTGCGGTGTGTGCGGTGTGTGCGGTGGCTGTCGTCGTGTTGCTAACCTTGGGGGAAGAGGCGATGGAGTAGTATCGGGGCAGAAGAGGGGGCGCCAGGCTAAGGAGCGAATCGAGGCCGAGCCGGAGCGAGGGGTTGTCCTTGAGGATGTGGTACAGGCCGCGCTTCTCGCGGACGCAGAATTCGGCGTAGTCGTCGCTCGACAGCCGGGCTCGCGTGGCCTCGTCCCCCGCAAACGCCGACAGCCGAGCGAACAGAGACTTGCGGGGCCTGCCGGTCAGGTCCACGTTCTCGAGGAAGTGCTGCTTGATGGTCCGCGGCGTGGAGAACTCGCCGGCGCCTGCGGCGTGGTTTCAATTCCGTGTTTCAGGGTAGGCCACACATACGACACAAACGTACCATCAGCGGCGCTTTTGAGGGCGATCACCTGGTCGGGGTCGATGTTGAGGGACTGGAGCAGGTCGTTGACCATTTGCTCGTCGTTCACCGGGAACACGCCCAAGTAGTCTCCAGTCTGGTAGCTGGCGTTGTTTCCATTGGCTGCGCGTCAGCCGAATCGATGACATGGACCCACGCTCAGGTGGAGGGGGATGGGCGTACGTGATGCCGGTGTTGGACAGTTCGATCTCGAGGTGTCTGGTGGAGCGGTCGGAGGCGGCGCTCTGGAGCTCCTCGTTCTCCACAACCCGGGCCTCCACCGGGTTCACGATCGAGATCGGCTCCGCCGGATTCCTGCTGACCAGCCCCGCAGCCAGTCAGCTTTCCACCATCATGCCGACACTCCAGCGGCCCCAAAGTGGTTGAGTTCGAGTACCTCTGGTAGGTCGATGCGGGCGCTGCGGATCTGTCCAGCACTCGGATTTGCACCGAGGGCTTCTCGGGCTCGGCCTTGGGCGGTTGCGCGGCAGGCGCAGCTGCGGCCGGAGCTGCGGCGGCCGTTGTGTTGGCGGCGTCGGCGGATTCCCCGTCGCCACCGGCTCCCGTGAGAGACTGCAGCAGCTTGTCCTTCCAGGCCGTGAAGTCCGCCTCAACACTGCAACCCGCCCGCCACTCACGTTAGTCATCACCTTCATATCACGCGGTTGTGTGGCGTTGCGTTGCGTTGAATTGTTTAGTTGACTCACTCGTCGCTGTCGTCGCCTTCACCCCGGGCGAAGATGCGCTGGGCGCCCAACTCCTCCAGGCGCTTGTCCACGCTCCGCCCTACGGCCTGGTAGCACGCCGGGTAGGCCTTGCTCTGGCCCAGCCCGAAGACCTGGCACGCATCGACGAACGATTGTTAGCGACGACACGGCACACGGCACACGGCACACCACACGACCACGTCAAGACATGCGCTCCCAGCCGCCACACAAAGAGAGAAGAGATCGTACGGTGTAGCGGACGTCCTTGAGGCTGCCCTGCTTGCGCTCCTTGGCCATGACAAAGTCGTAGAACTGCTTGGCGTTGTCGGTGGGCTCGCCCTGCCCGTAGCACGCCAGCACCAACGCGAGCGGCTCCTTCTCCGTCGCCAGTTTTTTCTGTGTGTTGTGTGTGGTGTGGGAAGTGTGAGTGTGTGTCGTGCGCTTGACGCTTGCCACGCGATGTTGAGTGCAGGAGGTACGTACCGAGTTGTACTTGCGGAGGTCCATCGAGGTGGCGGTGATGCCCTGCGCGGACAGCTCGCGGGCCAGGTCGTCGGCGAAGCCCGTGGCCGTGCCGGTCTGCGAGCCCCACAGCACCTTCATCGACTTCACCTCGGCCAACGCCTGCTCTCAACCACCACCCCACGCATCAGCTCTACTTGCCCAAGCCTGAATGAACCTTAACGGGGGGGGGGCGGAGTGCTCACCTTGGGCGATGGGTGGAGGTGTCGCTGGCACAGGCGGCCGCTAGCGGAATGTGTAGAGGGCAGGATGTGGGTGCTGTGCGGGAGGCCTCCATGGGTGCGGAACGACAAGCGGCAAGCTCGCTGCATCTTGTCTTCTGTCGTGTGTAATGTTGGGATGTGTTTGCCAGCGTTTGCTTTGCTTCAGCGACCAATCGGCAAAACTCGAAGAGGAAAAGTCAGTGATTTTTGCCGCATTTATGCGCCACTTCTCAAAAAGAAATTCAAGCCCAAGCAGGAGAAAAGAAAGAGAAAATACATAGAATGACAAGAACATGCGCGTTCATGGCGCGTGTTTAGTGAGGACGGGGTGCACCAGCCACTGCCGGTTCTTCTGTACAACGTAGGGCATGGTGGGGTACACCGCTCCCGTGGTGGTGGTAATGGTGGTGCTCTGCGCGATGACGCTGTCGGCGGAAGAGGACAGGCCAGCGCCCTGCACGTTGCCCGAGATCTTCCACAGCGGGAAGAGGTTGCGCATGCTCTTGAGCTTCTCCTTGATGTCGACCTGCTGCGCCATCGGATGGCGCTTGAACCGCCGGCGCAGCTCCGCGTTGCCCGAGATCTTCCACGCGCAGTAGTCCAGCAGCGGCAGCACCGTCCGCTGGTGGCCGCGGTCGAAGCTGTACCCCACGTCTGTCTTGTACAGCGCCCGGTGGCGCACGGCGGGTGATGATGAAGAAGACGACGATGATGGTGATGAAGAAGACGAGGTTGATGAAGGTGGTGATGACGTGGATGATGACGTCATGACGACGAAGGAGACGATGAGGCAGTTGGGCAGGTTTTCGTTGAGGTGGAACAGGAAGCTGCCCTCGCGTTCGCCGCGCAGCAGAGCGCGGGCCTGGGCGAGGGTGACGAAGCCGTGGAAGTAGGTCCCGGCGTTCTCCAGGAGTTCGCGCTTCCGCTCGAGCGCGTTCTCGATCATGCGCGACACGGCCCGCTCGAACGGGTCGGTACGCAACACCACCGTGTGCAGCGCGCCGTTCCACCTGTGAACGCGGTCGATCATCATCGGTTGGTGATGACGCCGACCAGCACGACACGCCACATCGCACATACGACACGACATAAGCTAATTGAGAAGGACGCACTGGTATTGGTTGCCGATCCGCAGGTCCTGCATGCGCCGGTTGACCTTCAACACGCCCGCGAGCGCAACCAATCCTTGGAGGGAAAAGTAAGAAGACAAAGAAAGAAAGAAAGAAGGGTCAGCGGCGAACAGGGGTGTGAGTGGGTCCGTGGGGGGGGAGAGCGTGTACCCTCCTTGCCGATGAAGTTGTGCGAGAGGTCGAGGAGCCGAACGGATCGATTGGAGGTCGACAACGCCTTGGCGAGGGCGATGGCGCCCGCGTCTGTGATGCTATTCACGCTCAAGTCCACGTTCGTGAGGCTCTCGTTGACCCTGTGAAACGCTGATGAGCCAATAACCGCACACGCACACGCACGCGCACACGCACACGCGCACACAACTAAGTACCGTAGAGCGTCGGCAAGCCAGCCGGCTTCCTTGTCGGTGAAATTGGGCGAGAAGTTGAGGTTCATGAAGGAGCCCTCCTCGCCCAGCACCGATAGGCTCACGAGCGTCTCGTTGTAGGCCAGCGCCTCCAGGATCACCTTTTCGATACATTTGATCAATCGATCGACCAATCACCAGTCAGCTACGTAGGTTTGGATTGGTCTGATTAGTGATCACGGGCGAGTGGGTGCGCACCTTGGCTGCGTTGTCCTGCAGCGGGAGCAGTTCGGGGGCGACGTACTCCTTGCCGCAGTAGCGCACGAAGGTGCGCTTCTCCGTACCGCCGCCACCGGTGCCATTGCCCGAATGTTCGCCGGCCACGGTTGGCAGCCGAAAATCGTTCATGAAGGGCGCGGCCGCCGCTGCGTACAGGTCCATCCCCATCATCCCGCCCAACTGATTGTTCTGCACAGAACACAGCACAGCACAACACACACGACAACCGCACACGCGTGCGTCAGGACACTACTATAGGTGGGCGAAGAAGAGAGAGAGAGAGAGTGTGTGTGAGTGTCGTGTCGTGTACCCCGCGCGAGATGTCCCAGGCCGTGTTGAGCGAGGAGCACTGGGTGACGGAGAGACACCAGCTGAGGGTGGTCAGGGAGGTCATGTTCTGCTCCAACAGCTCGACCACCCGCGCCACGACCTCGATACTCGACTTGGTCGTGTTCTTCGTGAGACCCTGCCTCGTCTGCGCCCGAGGCTGCTCCTTGGACAATGGGTACTGTGTACGGTCACGTGCAGTGTGTGTGTGTGTGTGTGGCGCGGCGGCGTGTGCGTGTGCGTGAGTGTGCGTGTGTGTGCGTGTGCGTGTGTGGAGACATGGTCATCAGGAACAGAACACGAGCAAATGAAGAAAGAAAGCAAAGCGCACCCGAAGAAAGTCGCAGTTGCGGATGAGGGAGGTGAGGTTCCAAAACTTGTCCTTGTCGGAGGCCGGCTTCTCGGTGAGCGAGTAGCCGGGGAAGAGTCCGTAGATGAGGTTGTGCTTGACCAGGCCCTTCTCCGCGACGAACGTCATCGCGTAGCACCCTGTGACCAGCCACGGGTGTTAGGCCGTGCGTGTGCGTGTGCGTGTGCGTGTGCGTGTGCGTGTGCGTGTGCGTGCCTCAGCCTTACCTCGATGTGAGCTGGAGACGAGCAACGGGTCATACAAGTGCCGGGGAAGAAAAGAAAAGGTGAGTGTGGACCCGATAGAGAGAAGTCGAATGATCATTCGAAGCGCAAGCCGCACCTCGGCCGGATGAGGAACGTGCCGACCGGCTTGCCCTTGAGCAGCGACATGGCATCGTCGCGCGTGGCTTTAGTGTCACAGCCGTGCGGTTGCGTTCAAGTGTGAGATTGATGCCGGTCCAGAAGGAGGGAGGGCATGCAGAAGACAAGAGAGGACAGCGGTACCGTTCTTGTGGTACCAGCCTTGAGCTGCAGCGGCGCATAGACGAGGAAAGTGCACGTGTCAGCAGGCGCCAAAAGATAAAATAAAAATGAAAAATGATGACGGGGGTGGCGCGTACTGAAATCTTCGCTTGTCATGCTGAAGCTCACCCTTGCAAGCTGCCAGAACGGAATTCGTGAGCACGAACGCTTTTATTATTTATATTATATATTTTTTGCTAAATTGGTACAAAATTGATTAAAACCATGATTTCAAGGTAATAAAAATGCCACGAACAACTGCAGTCATTTGAGGTAAAGTACCTGCGGACCCAAGAGGGCGACGTAGTTGCTTTTGTCTCGCGTGCCATTCTCGTAACTCTGATTTTTGTATTTGTAGTGCCCTCCCTCCTCTTCCTCTTCTTCTTCGTCTTCCTCCTCGTCGTACTCCTCGTCCTCATCTTCATCATCGTCCGTCAAATCGGGGAGACCCGCCACCCCAGGCTCTGCGGAAGGTCGTGGCGCCGGCCTCATCGTTGCGAGATTTTTGGACAAGCGAAAATGAGATATTAAAAACATAAATAAAAACAATTATGAAATAATTTTTAATACCATTTTAGATAAAGTACTAGCCGCTGTCGCCCGGGTCGTCGGCGTCGGCGTCGAAAGGCGAGTACGCCCACATCGGCGGGTACGCCGGACGGCGACAGCGTAGCGCGTACCGAATGAACGCCAGCGTGAGCCGGTACCGTGGGTCCTCCTTTGACTTGGGCTTACACACCTGCGTGTCGCAATCAGGCAAAGATTGTTGTTGCGTTTGTGCGATGATGCGTGTGCGTTGTGCGGTGGGTACCTGAAGGTGGTCGGCCTCGGTCTTGAAGAATTCGTCGCGGACTCCACACTCGGCGTCGGGGGCAAAGACGCGCTCGATCTCTTCGGCCGAGCGCAGTGGCTCCTGGCCCTCCTCCCTGACCTCTTCGGCCAGCTCGCGGTTGGGCTTCTCGCCCCGGGTGTCGAACTTCCTTCGCCACAGCGACAGGTGCGGGTTGGCCGAGTCGTCATCCACCACCTGCGCATCACCACATGTCAATTGCGTGTGTCGTGTGTGCCGTGTGTGTGCGGTGTGGTTACCTGGTAACAATTGAAGCGCGTCCCGAAGCAGGTGGCCTCCTCGCCGAAGGAGAGGGTGGAGATGTGCGAGCCGGCCGTGGCGAAATGGCGGTTGAGCTCGAGCAGCTGTTCCGATCCGTCGTGCAGGTCGTCGAGCGCCGGGTTGGCCCGGAAGAGGAGGTGGTGCAGATGCGGGAACGACCACGCCACGTGCTCGACCCCCGAATGCGGCGTGGAATAAAACACTACAAACAACGAAAACGAAGATGAAGGCAAGAACGAAGACGAACGATCAAGGACGAAGAAAGAAGTGCAGGGGTTGGCGGTCGTACCGACGCCCACGGTATTCTGTAACAGCCGCCGGGCCTTGGGGTCCTGCTCGGCGAGTCGTAGTATTTCTTTGACGATCAGCCCGCCGAAGCTGTGTACCACGAACACCACCTTGGGAATGGTTTGCGCGTGAGCCAGCGGCCATTCACCGAGGGACGAGGTGGGGATCAAGCGCTCACCGGTTTGGAGCCCACGGCGGCCATCTTGAGCGAACGGAGGATCTTGACGGCGTAGTGCGATGCGGGCTCGCCTTCGCCGAACCAGCCGCTCAGGTAGAGATCGAAGGCCACCGAGATTATTCGGCCACTGCTGCGTCGTGCGTGCGTGTGCGTGTGCAGTGGTGCGTGTGCGTGCGTGCGTTGGCAAACAGAATTTTAGCAACTTGTCAAGACCGCACACAAGATGCGAGAGCGGTTACGCACTGGGGAAGGTCCTCGGGAAGCCATTCGCGTGGCCAGCATTCGAAGCCCTCGGCCTCGTCGTCCTCAATACCATTGCCCGAGGCCCATGTCGTGAACGGGTGGCCCGTCACTAGACCAAAAGGCGACGGCGCTTGTCAGTATCGTCGTACAGCGAAAGAGCGAAGAACAAAAGCTGAACAAAAACCGAAACGAAACGAAAACGAAAACGAAAAGCGAAGCGAGGGTCGAGGTACCGCCGTGGAGGAAGACGATGTCGTACTGGTGGTCGCGGCTGAATTCTTTGGCCTTCTCTGGATCGGTGAGCGCGTCGAGGCCCGGGTACAGCAGGTGCACTCCCTCCCCGTACTTTGCGCCCGACAGCGCTACAAGGTAGGGCATGGAGTGGTGTTAGCACTCCTGTGTGTAAGGGCATGGTAGGCTGGCTTCGCGTACTGGCAAAGGTGATCGACGCCAGTGCGCGGACGGCGTTCGATCTGGGCACACCAGTTCGTCACTAGGTGAGATTCGCGTGAATGGCGACACACCACCAACACCATCATGCTGGTGGGACACGTACTTGATTGTGGACTCGGGCGATTGGAGCCACGAGTTCAGGATCGCTTCGATGCGGATGTCCTCCTGCAAGCCCTCGGGACCTGACCATAATAAAACGCGCGTGTGCGTGGCCACGGTCAGACGGTCCATCCATCAAGGCAAGCTTGGGCGGAACGCAGCACAAAGCGCCGACGATGATGGTGGCTGGCGTACGGTAGGATGCCAGGTTGGCCAGTGCTCGGGCGGTCTGCTCTCGCACCACCAGGTCCTCGAGTTGCGCCAATTCGATCAGCTCTGACCGGTGGAGCGCGAGCACAGTCGGTGCGAGGTGCTCGTGGGCTGCCATGTTTGCCAACGCGCGAGCCGCCTCGCGTGCGGCCTGAAGACCAGTGGTTAGTCCCAGGGCCTCGTAGTGGCCGCCATCGGTGCCACGGTGGTCCCAGAATGGGCAACAGGGCTCCGAGTGTACCTTGATCGCGAGCTCGGAGTAGGGCGGGATCGGTCGCTGTGAGAGCAGCGCGAGAACACCGCGTTCGGCCACGGCTTTGCTGAGCTCTTCTGCGAAGCGATCTGGATTACGATCGTCGGTCGTCAGCACACAGCGAACTGCAAGAAGATCATGGCTAGGAAAGCATCACGTGCGCACCGTGAACGACGATGTTGGCCACTGCGCGCAGCAGCATCTCGGACAGCATCCATTGCTTGGCGCTGGCTGGTCGTGGGCTGGGAAAGTGCAGAACGCCTGCGTTAATTCGGCAACTCCAGGCACTGGCGCCCGTTTAGGTATTTCCAGATTGTGCGTACCCGTGCTTTGGGAATTCGTCGATCAGGCGCTTGAGCGGCTCAAGCCCAACCTGGGCGGCGATTTCGTTCACAAAGTCCAAACCGTTCATGGCTAATGGTGGCGCGAGACCCAACCGAGCAATGGTGAGCCAACATTGTTCGCGGGCCGTGTGGCTGGCGAGAGGGGAACGAACCGGGTGAGGCCAAGTTGGCGAGGGCAGCCAGGCCGGTGATTTGCATGTTCGGGTCCGGTGACATCAACCAGTTACGTATTTGCCGCAGCCAACCCAGAGACACGAGCCGATCTTTGCACAGCTCTGCACCACATGTATCAGCACCACACACGACACGACACGACACACTACACATGACACACACGGCCCGGTCGTGGTGGGCGTACCGCTCTTCGCCAGATTGGCAATCGCGCGGCACAGCTGGGGCGACGCAGGCCCCAGGCCTCTGGCCATGTCCAAGATCTCCAGTCCGCCCTCCGACATGATGGCCTCCGACAGATTTTCTGTACAGGGCACGATTCACCTGGTTTAGAACAAGCTTGCTTCCAACAATTGAGTGCCAACGAACCGTTCACGGCAACGTTTGCGATACAGCGCGCTGCATGCTCGATCACGTCCCGATTGGCGGAAGTTCGTTGCACCGCGAGGTACAGAAGCGCCAACCCGCCACGAAGCGCCAGCTCCTCCCTGTGCTCGGCTGAA
>NW_004457632.1:19514-23236 GCF_000313135.1 Acanthamoeba castellanii str. Neff | reverse complement strand
AGGCTGTGGTAAAAGGCCTGGTAGTCAGCCTCGGCACCTTCGACGGCCTGGGTCGTGCCAGGCCAAGGCGCTGTCAGGTCTGACACTGTGGAGAGACCCACAGCCAGCAGCACCTCTGCTGCTTCTCGTGGCTCTGCGGTGGCAAGGTGCAGGTTGTCAAGGCCAGGCATCAAATAATAATAGCAATAATAATAGTCTGCGCAGGGCCGGTGTGTGATTGAGTGTACCTTCGGACGCAAAGAGTGTTGTGAGGATTCGGGTGATGTAGAGCTGTACAGAAGAGGCGAACGGTCCTTGCTGCTCTCTTTCGATTGCGATCACACCCGCCACATATCTGTTGGCCTCGTCCAACGACAGCTGCGACAGCATCCGTCGATCTAGAGCAAGAGTCGTGGCCGCGGCATTCGGTAAGGAGCAGGAGCTCAAGCGCGAGAGAGAAGGTGGTAAAATGCGCACCGGCCTTGAGCATGTTGGAGATGATCATGGCAGCATAGAAGCGAATGTGCGGGTCCGGCGACAGGCCGATCTCCGGGCGGCACAGTATGTTCAACACGTTGTGAGCCGCGAGCTCGTTGGCCCCTTCGACTGCGGCAAGAATTGGTCAGCTTTAGGCGTCAGCACAGCGCATGTGCTACTACTTACTTGAGGTCGAAAGGTGTGCAATGGCTGGCAGGACCTGCGGGAGCACTGCCGGATGGCTCCACCGCAGAGCGCGCACCAGCTGATGGGCCCCGACGCGGGCCACGACCCACCGGCCTCGGTCGCCCAACTCCCACTGACCTGCAGTATCGCAATTGAGTTACATAGATCAGAGGAAAGCTTCACCTCAAGGCAACACTGAGCCGCAGAACATGACAGACGCGAAACCTAACTGGTGTAGGCAGCGGCAGAGAAGCCAGCAAGGGCGGCAAGGCCCAGGCCCAGGCCCGATCCCGCGTCGCAGCCACTGCCGCGACCACACCGGCAGTGTTGTGGTCGATGGGGAGGAGCCGCCCGGAGGTGCAGAGGTCGCGAGACCACGCCTGTGTGGCCCCACAAGCAATCCGGTGCGGGCACCACGTCCCTGCTGACAGCCAAATTATTATTATTATTTAATCTACTATTTTGATTCAAGATGATGAAAGGGTGAGTGCAAACAAAGGGGGGGTACCTCAAAGGGCGTGCTCGGCAGAGCAAGATAGAGCCTGCGGCGGCCAGCTGCTGCACGCATCGAGCACCTCACCGCGGCTGTGGAATAGAATAAAAATAGTTTTTCTTTATCTGGGAAAATAGTTTCTTTTTTTAGTGCTGTCACGACAAGAGATGGAGGGAAAGGGAGTGGGCGCTGTCGTGCTGGCTGCTGGCTACGGCACCCGCCTGGAACGCGACCTTCGGCAGGACACCTCTGGCCTCGTACAACTTCTCTTTCTGTTCTGTTTATTTTGGTTTATTAATCATAATAATAATAATAGTACTACTTCCCCAGTATGGCCACTTGGTGGGTCTTCCGAAGGCATTAGTCCCAGTGGGCGGCAAGCCCCTGTTGGACTATTGGATGGAGGCGTTCGAGCGCAGCGGCGTGGCGCCGGTCTACGTCGTGTGCAACACGCGGCACGAGGAACACTTCAAGCGGTGGGCCGAGGGGCGCGCCTTTCCGCTCGACCACATCATCAACGATGGGTCGACGTGCAACGAGGAGCGCAAGGGCGCCATCGGCGCGCTGCACCTGGCCATGAAGGTACGTCTTCTCTTTTCTCTTTATCGCTGTGGTGCTATTGCTCAACTGATTTGCGACTTATCCACTGATCTTCTCGTGGGCGGCAATGTTGGTGCGCAGATGAAGGACCTGAGCGGCGACCTCTTGGCGGTTGCGGGCGACACGCTCTTCGACACGGACTTCAAGCTGGAGGAGGTCATAGACCACTTCAAGAGCCTGGCGGCCGGCGAGAGCCTCATCACCTACTATGAGATCAAGGACAGGCAGGAGGTCACCAAGCGAGGCATCATCGAGGTTGATGAGAACGACAAGGCAATGATCATGCTCCTCTACTACCACGATCAAAACATTGTGGAGTCTAACACTGTGTTTGCCCTCTTATCTCGGGCGATGGTGATGGTCGCAGGTGACCAAATTCCTGGAGAAGCCCAAGGTGGAGGAGACCGAGTCAAGCAAGGCGTGCCCGCCCCTTTACATCTACAGCAAGTCCGCGGTGCCCTTGATCAACCAGTATGTTGACGAAGCCGAGGGCAAGCTGGCACTTGTCGACGCACCAGGTTCCCTGGGTACTAATGCTTATCATGCCCGCGATATCCTCCTTCTCCTCCTTCATCATCATCACCTCAGTGTCTTGGCCAGGCAATCTTACTTTCCCTTTCCTAACGGTGCGTGTGGGCAGTTGCTTGGCTCTCTGCAAGAACGACGATCCGGGCTCATCGCCTGCCGGGCCGATTTGACATCGGGTCGCTTGGCGATTACATCCAAGCAGACGCCTACTTCCAGAAGGTGAACAGCACTGGCCCTTCGCAGTAGAGCTACGACACAACAAGTCTGTCAACCACGTCCAACACCACGCCTTTTTCCGGCATTTTCTTCATTTATTTTAGACCCAAGAGATTGGATCAAACCAACCAACGATGCTAGCGAAGCGTGATCGAAGCTGGGAGCAGGGGGAGGCAGGGGGTGGAAACAGTCACCCACCGGCACTCCCGCGCGTCATGCAAGATGAGAACGCAGCGGCGGCCAACAAGAGAATCAAACGCGAGGAGGAAATGCTGGGGGGCGACAACGTTGGCGGCAATCCACATCCGCAGATGTATGGATCGAACCAACCGCAACACATCGCCGAGCCGTACGTAGGCCTTACGAACGCGGGTATCGTGGGACCCGTAGCGGCGCGAGCGCCTGTAGATATAGACGTGAGGGATGTCACCTATCGAGGCGAGTACAAGGACGGCAGACCACACGGTCGCGGCTACAAGGTGTGGGTCGATGGCGACTGGTACGATGGCGAGTGGCGGCAGGGGCGGCAGCACGGCCGTGGCAGTACGCTCCCTCCCAGTTCCCAATTGATTGCTCTTCATCCTGATTTATTTTTTTAACCAATGCCATCTTTCATCGTTACCCAGTTTACTGCTGCCCGTCCGGCCGGCGGTACGAGGGTGAGTGGAAGGACGGCCTGAAGCATGGCAAGGGCGTCAAGATATGGGCCAACGGCGACCGCTATGAGGGTACGTCGTCGTCGCCTTCGTTGCCTGAGTACTACTCGACCATCGAACTTGCAGCAGAGATGCCGTCTGACTCGGACCTACAGGAGAGTGGAGGGAGGGAACACAGCACGGCAAGGGTATTTACATATGGGCCAACGGTGATCGTTACGAGGGTGGCTGGAAGGATGGTAACCTGCACGGCCACGGAAGCAAGGTATAAGCACACGGCCCCTTGGGTGATGTTCTGTTCTGTTCTAAAATAACACCACTTTTCATGATGGACGTCAGACGTGGTGGAATGATAATCGGTATGAGGGTGAGTGGAAAGACGACGTGAAGCACGGCTATGGCGTCAAGATCTGGGCCAACGGCGATCGCTACGAGGGCGAGTGGCGAGAAGGCACCAAGCACGGTAAGTACTTTTCAGTCCCTTTATTGTCGATCGGTACAACGCATCCAGCATGTTCGCTTGCTCACTGGCGCATTCATAGGCAAGGGCACGTACACCTGGGCCAACGGAGACCGATACATCGGAG
>NW_004457632.1:16350-19298 GCF_000313135.1 Acanthamoeba castellanii str. Neff | reverse complement strand
GGCTCTGAGCGCTGCACGCTTGGGGTACGCTTGATCACTCATCCGCCTTTTCTCGTTGGCCGACCTGACAAAGGGCCTTGTCCAGGAGCTGCAAGTGCTGGAGCGCACGCTCGAGCGCTCACGCGCTCTCGTCTCCACGCGCATCTCCATCATGAACTCCAGAGTGGCCCTCGCTGAGAAGTCCCGCTGCTTGCATTGCTCGGAGAAGAGCAAGGAGGTTCGAGCCACACCCAATCATCATCCTTCAAGCGACACACTTTGGCTTTCTCGCTCACCGTAGGCGTGTGTGCGTGTGCGTGTGCGTTCACGTCAGGTTGTGTTCGTTCCTTGTGGCCACCGCGCGCTTTGTCAAGCGTGCGCGACTCCCGTGCTGCTGTGCCCCGTGTGTGACGTGCCCATCGCCTCCAAGGTGGTCTCGTACGACACCTGAGTGCAGACACCTCGCAGACAACCCGTGGTATCACGTTTTCTCGTCCTCTTGTACATAGTGCGGTCGCACGGGGTCCTAGGACTGGCCGCTGCTGGGTGCTTGTGTGCCGCGGTGTGGGGGTTGTTAAGGGGATCTCTTTTGCTTGTGTGATTGGTGGCTGAAGTGGATTAAAACATAATAGTTTTCGATTTTTGTCGTCACCTCGAAACTCCGGCCCACCACGTCGGACAGGTGCCTCTTCTCGTTTCGCGTACAACATCGAATCCGTCGCCAGTCCGGCCACACGGGAAGAAGATGAATCAGTCGAACTCGTCGCGACTGCTTTTGGGCGGGATGGTCGTACTGATCGTCCTGAATTATTTCATCTTCTACAACGTTATCGATCGGCAGAATCCAGGAGATGGCGGCATCGATCAGAACCAGCTGCGCAAGGCGATCACGGTGGACATCCTCGAGATGCAGCTGGAACGGAAGGAGAACCGCATCAGGGAGTTGGAGCAACAAGTGGCGAGCGCGAAGAGCGGTGGCCGCCCTTCCACAGCTCTGGCCCAAGCGAAGCCCAAGCAGACCCTTCACGTCGGTTGGCAGTGGCAGGGCCGCGAGACGAGGAAGGTGCGATTCTTCGACGGCAATGAGGCTTACGTCTACAAGACCACCTACGAGGGTTCGATGGCCAATCCCCATCAGCCTCACATAGACTGGTGGGACGTCATCGAGTCTCGTTCCTGGGAAATCGAGACGTTCTTTGTCTACAAGACCTTCCTTGGACCCACGAGCTCGTTCATCGACTTCGGCTCGTGGATTGGACCCACTGTTCTCTACGGCGCTACTCTGGTACCATGCGTTTCCTTTCATCTTTGTCAATCTTGCTCTTGCTTACTTTCTTCAATTATTAATTGCTTTTATATTTCTTAATTATTAATTGGCATTTGCATTTACAATGGCAAAGTCCCCAACCGCTCCGCTTCTCACAAAACCCAACCTCTCGCGTGCAGGCCAAGAACGGTTATGCGCTGGAACCCGACCCATACGCTTTCGACGAAGTGCGCGCCAACCTGGCCCTCAACCCTCGCCTGCAGGATCACACCTCCATCTTCTGGAAGTGCATCATGGACAAGCCCGGCATCTACCCCATGGGCGGTGGCGGCGGTGACAGCATGGCCTCCGTCGGCAGTGCCAATCATCCTAAGAGCTGGAAGGTACGTTTCCATACCATTCATCACGTGGTCTAGCGCTAACTGGTTGTGACGTTCTCTTTCTCTCTCTTCGTCTCACTGCCTAGGTGGACTGCATGACGCTCCCTCAGTTTATCAATGAACACCAGATCGAAAACCTCCACCTCATCAAGATGGATCCCGAGGGCGCTGAGCACATCATCCTCCCCTCGTTCAAGCCCTGGCTGATGCAGCAGAAGGTGCAGTCTTGGCAACTCTTACGCTGCGCGGAACGCTCATTTTTCCCTTCTTCTTCTTGCTCTTCATCGTTGCAGGTCAAGCCGACGCTGTGGCTCAGCATCCACAAGTGGAACTTCGCTCCCGGCGGCGCCGAGGCCGTCGTCGACGTGCTGCGCCTGTACAAGCGAGTGTTCGAAGGTCACCAGAACCAGGTGGACATCAACAGCTACACGCTCTGCGACTTCTGCACCATCCTGGCGACCGACCTGGACGTCCCGATCTACCACGAGTAAGAGACGAACGACGGCGAGTACACACACGCACACCAGCCCGAGCTCTACGCGCAACACCCTTCTATTTATTTTTTGTTTGATCCTCTTTCCTCAAGCCTCTCTCTTTCCCTTCGGTCGTATCGACCAGCTCTTACGTGTACACTTTGGAGCAGTGGTGCATTGACTCAAGAATATGGCTTCATCGTCTTCCTGCTCCGCCGCCACAGCGCGCTTCATCCTCATCCTGAAAGCCTACAGCGACCAACGTTGGATTGGAATGTGCATACCTTCTTGTGGTTTTGTCCAGTTATTGTCGGGTTCGGGTGTGCTCTGAGAGGCAAGCGAAAGCGCGGCAAGGTGGCGCACGAGCAGGATGTTGGGACTGTTGTCGAAGCTGGTGTCGCCGGCCAAGCCCAACCCAGAGGCCGCGGGTGCGGAGGGCGAAGACTTCTAGTACGCGTAATCCCCTACAGGCATCGCATCTGGCACTGCATCGCTCATCTCAACGATTTTTATCCATTCATCTCCGATTTTTTTCCACCTTGTCCTCAAAGCTTTGAGGAGTTGTTGCCTCTCTTGCAGCACGATTGCCTTCGGGTAGTGGTACGCGTGCTGCCTTGTGCGTTCACGGGCCGCAGGGAAAGTGGGCACGCAGCTGACGCGTAGAGCGTGCCGCGCGGTGGGTTCAAACAGTTCTACCAAGAGCGTGCAGGCCAGGGCAGTGCCGAGCTGCTCTTCGACTCGCACGCCTCGCGAGGCCGAGATAAGGCATCAGACAAGGACAAGGGCAAGGACGGCGCTAAGGCTGCTGATGCAGCACCATCCCCGCTCAAGGTGCGTACTAGTACAGAC
>NW_004457632.1:14464-16027 GCF_000313135.1 Acanthamoeba castellanii str. Neff | reverse complement strand
CCGGGTCGTCGGCTGCTGCGCTCGAGCTTTTGGGCTCCATCCTCCCCTCCCGCTGCACTCTCTCGCAGACCCTCTTCGCCTCCTATCTCCCCTACTACTCTGACCACTTTGGTACGCACACTCAGCCCCTCCCAGCCCCGCGTTGCCGTGGTCTCACTGAGTATGCGGCAGTGCTGATGGCGATGGGCAAGTTGGACTCGGAGGCCGACTTCACGCAGCGCGTGCAGCACGACCTCAAGGCCCGCACGGCGCAGGCCGGCCAGGCCTACTGCCTGCTGGCCGACGTGGCCAACCTCCGATGCCAAGTCTTCTGCCAGGGCTCGAGCGCCGCCTCGGCAACGCCGCTTTCGCCACGGCCGGGAGTACCCGCCGGCGGTGCTGGTGCTGGTGGCGCGGTGGTGACCATGAGCGGCCGCACGGCCTGCTCGGACTTTGTCCGCGAGAGCCTGGTCGCCACCGAGGGCCTCTGGAAGGCCGGCCTGCCACCAGAGGGCTGTATCCAGTACCTCGAGGACCGGTAATGCCCTTCACACCCGAGCGCACTCCCTCGACTTCACATCATTGACCGGTGTCGTGTTGGTCGTGTCGTGTCGTTGGTCGTGTCGTGTCGTGAGCGCAGACTACAGCAGTTGCTGGACCTGAGCCGCATGTTAGGCGAGTACCTGGGGACGCTGCCGGTGCCGCAGGCGGGCCAGGCGGGCACGACGCTGGCTGAAGCCGCGAGCCGGCTCGGGCTGACGTTCCCCGACGCCAATCTCCTCCTGTCGCTCACCCTCGCCACCGCCCCGACCTCCCTGCGCTCCTACCCGCTCGCCGCCGACGGCGTCAACCTGCCCACCCTCGTCCACCACCCATCATGACCACCATAACCAGGTCTCAGATGCGTGCCTGCAATTTGCAAGCCTGCTCAACACGCGTGAAGGCACTCGATCCCCAGAAGAAGTCCCAACCAAGGATTCATTGGCGCAGTGGCTGGGGGTCAACAAGGAGGGGATTGTACAGGAGTGAGTAAAGCAGATCTGCTTGAAATAAATGCCTCACAGAGCGCTGGACTCGGCCTCCTCCAGCACGAAGTTGACCTGGCCGATCCGAAGACCCTTGTTGATCTGTCGCGTCTTGTAGGCCGAGATCGCCTTGGACAAGGCGATGGCCGCCAGCACGCCCACCAGCAGCAGCACAACTCCTCCTGTTGCCGCCGCCACGAACGAGTTGTGGTCAGACATGTATTGTGTGTCGTGTGTGTCGTGTGTGTCGTCGCCTGCAAGAGCAGTACCTCCAAGCGCGCCGCCGACCGCTGCGTAGGTCGCTGAGTCGTCACCAGTGGAACCGCTGCGCTGTTCGCTCCTGGAGCAGTCCGGTCCGCCCCAGTAGGGCATGCACTCGCACACCGGCGGGTTGGTCGAGTCGCTGCACTTCCCGTTGCCCGAGCAGCCGTTCGGACAGATCGCTGTGTTGTGTGTCGTCGTCGCACGCGCGGGTGAGTTCGTGGTACACACTCATACACCACATCGTGCAGGGCTAAGGTGGTTGGTACGAGTAGCGCAGTCGGGGCCGGTCCAATTG
>NW_004457632.1:13252-14383 GCF_000313135.1 Acanthamoeba castellanii str. Neff | reverse complement strand
TTCCAAGCTTCTACAAGGCACTTTCCATCAAGGCTTAACACTTCTTCTCTCTTCTATCTCGAGCGCTGCAGGTGTTGATCTCGCGCCTGGTGACCCTTCGCCTGCGTCAGGGCTTCAAGATGGCGTTCGCCGTCGGCGCTTTGTTTGATGTACGCCTGCGTTCCACACCTGTGACCGTCGTTGCAGGCTGCGCGCCCGGTGCTGACACTGCACGTATGGGTGCTCAGATCAAGTTTCGGGACTTCCTGCTGTGGCACTTTGGGAGCGGAGTGGAGCGGGAGGTGGACCACCTCCTCCGCCACTTCCTGCGCACTGTGCTGTCGCCCGACTGTCCCACATCACTCGAGGCACGCGCGCACATTCCACGCATTCCCCTCCCTCTGCGCGCATGTCCGTCTACACGCCCCGCCAATGATCACTGTGATCATTGTAACGCTCGACCATCCACAGGCCTTCCAGACCGAGCCAAACCTGGTGCGAGCGGTCAGCAATTTTCAAACGGCCTTCAATCGACTCGTCTCCGCGCCTCGCTTGGACGTACGTATGAGGAGTTTGTTCTGTTCTGTTCTAGTTTGTTCCTGTTTGGTCTGACAGCGTCGTGTGTGGGCAGCGAGTTTTGTGGGTGAACATCTTTGCAGGCAGCGTCATCGAGGAGCGACGAGAGGCCGCGTCGGATTTCCTCCGCACGCTCGAGGCCATGCGCGCCCGATGGGACAGCCCGCGCAGCGGCTACTTCCTCTCCACCCTCGTCACCTCCCTTCTCGCCACCGATCTCTCCTGGACACTCTCCTTCCCCTCCCACACAGCCTCGGCACCATCTTCTTCTTCTTCGTCATCATCACCACAAACCACGGCCACAACCACTCATCATCTCCCCTCTTCGCGCACGATTCTCACCGGGCTCGGCCCCTCTCACCTGCGGCCGCTGCTCGCGCTGCTGTCCTACTTCATCCGACCACGCGGGTCCACCCTACCCAGCGCCGCGCCGCTCCAGCATCTGCTGTCGGCCCACGAGGCCTGCGAGAGAGAGCCGGGCGACGCCAAGCCGGGCGAGGAAGACCGACCAGTATCGCGAGAGTATGTCGCCTCCCCCCAACGCTCATATTCTTTGCATGCCACACGCGCATTTGC
>NW_004457632.1:0-12430 GCF_000313135.1 Acanthamoeba castellanii str. Neff | reverse complement strand
AGAGCGCTGGACTCGGCCTCCTCCAGCACGAAGTTGACCTGGCCGATCCGAAGACCCTTGTTGATCTGTCGCGTCTTGTAGGCCGAGATCGCCTTGGACAAGGCGATGGCCGCCACCACGCCCACCAGCAGCAGCACAACTCCTCCTGTTGCCGCCGCCACGAACGAGTTGTGGTCAGACATGTGTTGTGTGTCGTGTGTGTCGTGTGTGTCGTCGCCTGCAAGCGCAGTACCTCCAAGCGCGCCGCCGACCGCTGCGTAGGTCGCTGAGTCGTCGCCAGTGGAACCGCTGCGCTGTTCGCTCCTGGAGCAGTCCGGTCCGCCCCAGTAGGGCATGCACTCGCACACCGGCGGGTTGGTCGAGTCGCTGCACTTCCCGTTGCCCGAGCAGCCGTTCGGACAGATCGCTGTGTTGTGTGTCGTCGTCGCACGCGCGGGTGAGTTCGTGGTACACACTCATACACCACATCGTGCAGGGCTAAGGTGGTTGGTACGAGTAGCGCAGTCGGGGCCGGTCCAATTGTCTTGGCACCGGCACTCGGCCGGCTCCACGCTCGAGTCGCACTCGCCGCGCCCGTTGCAGTTCTCCTTGGCGCCGGGGCACCGCACCACCGAGCAGTCGGCCCAGGCCGCGCCATCCGTCGGCGCACTCGCACGTGCCATTCACGCACGTCCCCTGATCGCTGTTGGTACACTCGTCCGGGTAGCCCGGGCACACCGGCTCATCTGTAGATGCGGCCACCACCGCCCCGCCTGGTCAGCTCACTGCCCAGGCCGCATGGATGAGAGGTGGGGCTGGGCGTACAGGAGGAGCACGAGTTGCCGTAGAAGAAGGCGTCGCACATGCACGCCGGGCTGGCAAGATCGGTCGAACATACGCCGTGGCCTGAGCACTCTGCTTGCCCTTCGCCTGCGGCGCACAGCGCTGCATTGGCGGTGGTGTCAATGTGAGTGATGAGGCCTTCTTGGTCCGAGACACGGGTGGGGTCATACGAGTGACGCAATCGTGGACCGGCCAGCCAGCCCGACCGACACTGACACGCCGGACTGCCGCCGGCACCAGTCGTCGAGCACGAGCCATGGCCAGCGCACTCGGGGAACACGTGGAAGTCGTTCGCCGCCAGGCAGTACGCTGCGAGTGATGTGGTGTCAGCCTGCAGCAAAGGCTCGGGGAGAAGGGACAGTGGTGGGGGGGGGCTTGGGGGTACGAGTGTTGCAGTCGGCGCCGCGCCAGTCGGCTTCGCATGAGGTGCAGTACTTGGCCGTGGGGTCGCCGGAGCATCCGATGCAATGCGGCGCCGCGTCACAGTCGGTGAGGGCCACAGAGCAGTTGGGTCCCGTCCACCCGGCGGAGCACACGCAGCGCGGCGGGTCAAGGCCCACATCGACGCACTTGCCGTGACCCGAGCACGGCATGCTCCCCACCGCACACTCGGCTGCTCGCATCGCACACGCACGCGCACCACCGCACACGCGGATCATTAGCGGCATAAAAATGTGGTCAACAGTTGGTGTGGAATAGACAGACAGGTACCTTGGGAGCAGTCGGGACCAGTCCAGCCGGGGGCGCACTGGCACTTGACCGCGTCCGTCGTGCCATCGGTCACCGTCACGCATTCACCGTGGTGGCTGCAGTCCGGCGAGCTGCTCACGAGCGATAAAGGTTTGGTGTGTTGTTGGTAATGACGATGGCGACTGCGAAGACCACAGTCACCTCATATGTTGGTTGCGTGGAAGGTACCCCGGGCAATCGGTGTGCGAGCAATCAACACCGCGCCAGGCCTCAGCGCACAAGCACTGGCCCGACGTGCGGTTGCACGACCCTCGGCCCGAACACTCGTTCCCTCCTCGGCCCGGACACTTGGCGTACGCTGTGTGAAATGGCTCCAAGGTCATCACCAACCACGCGCGAGCAGCCAAAAAGTGGGTTGCAGCGAGATTGGGCACCACGTACAGACGGAGCAGTCGAGATCGGGTCCAAGCGCCCAACCCTCGCGGCATTGGCAGTGGGGTAGGCCAGAGTCGGCCGCCGTGCAAACGCCGTTGTCGGGGCTCGTGCAGTTGTTGCTACACACCGGGACTGTGCCCATGGACTGACCATCAGTCGGGCCGTTTGGTGAGCTGAGATGTGGGCTGGGAAAGGTACCGGAGCAGTCGTTGGGTTGGCCGGCAGGACCGGTCCAGTTGGCGTCGCACCGGCAGAAGGGCTGCGACCCGGTGTTGCTGATGCACAGGCCATTGTTGCTGCACGCCGGTTGGCCCGGACAATCCGCTGTTGTGATATCAAGCGCCCCTTAGAAAGCAGTTTGAAAAACATAACACAGGCAGGGCAGCAGCGACGTACGGATCTCGCAGGCGAAACCGGCCCAGCCAGCAGGGCACACGCAACGCGGTGGCGTGAAATCGCTGCTGCACGTTCCCCTGCCACTGCACTCTGCACCACAAAGAAACGGTTCATCAAATTGTAACAACTTCAATCGATGGATATAAGAATTGTTGCGAGGGTACGGCACCTGGTATGCCAGGACAGTAATCTGCCGGTGCGGTTGCATGTGAACGAATCAGAAATCAGTTTTTAACTACAAAAAAAGAGAGAGAGAGAAAGAGAAAAGGTGAAGCACGCACAATCGAGGCACTCGGTCCCGGTTCGGCCGGGAGGACAGGAGCACGTGTGGGATGCCGTGCTACCCAGCAGAAGGGCGAACGAGTGCGATGAAGTCGAGGAGCAGGACGAGCCTGTGCCCTTCGGAGCTGTGATATGGGATCAGTGGGCCACGCCCTCGCCTGAGAAGGAAGTAAAAGAGAGGAGGGGCCAAGTACGGTTGCCGGAGGTGTCTCCCGGACAAAAGGCTCGACAGCGATCGCTTTCGATCTCCGTTCCATACGAACTCCAATAATCTTGGTACAATGCGAAGGCACTCGTTCTGAATGAGGAGGCCCACACGCACACGCACACCGCACACGCACCATGACAGGGCGCACGATGAGCGCACACCAAACGCTCAGCAAAAAGAGTGAAGAGGAAAACGGGCTCAACGCACGTTCCGATGAGGCTATCGTAGAGGAAGAACGAAGGCAGAAGGCCAGTGGTCGATGTGCCGTCGTAGGTGTAGATAACGATACCGCTCCGCTGCAGGGAGGTGCAGTTCGGCGCCGGGGTGACGGTGCTATTGATCGCCAGGTCGGACTCCTGCACCACCAGCGTAGTCGCTTTGATCTGCGCCGCGATCTCCGCAGAGACTGGTCACATATACAAAATAAGATACAACTGAAGTGAGTGGTAAAAGAGAGCGCTTGCACATCAACCACAGCTGCTTGGCGCAGTAGAATTGTGTACTGTTGAAGAGGAATTCGGTTCGGGAGTGGACTGTGAGGTTGCCGTCGATGAACCAGTTGCCCCACGGGTACTGGATTGTGGCGTCGGGATAGAGCGTGGCCACGACCACCTGGCCCAGCACCAACACATCACCAGGCCAGACAGAGTCAGCTGACATGTCGCGATGATGCAGCAGAGCTTGTTTGGGGGGGGGATAAGGTACCCGTGTGCCGGGGAGGACGACGACATTGCCCTGGAACGTGGCGCTGCCCTGCACCCACCCCTTGATAGTGGTGTTGGCCGAAACCAGCGCGCTGAGGCCTTGTGACGCATCGACGGCCACTGGACTGTTGGTGAACCGCAACACGCCGAACGGGTTCACAAGCAGCGCGTCCTTTGCAGTGAGCTTCCCTGTGATGAGCGAGCCAAAGGTGTGTCAATCTTTTGCTTTGTTGATCGTAGCCACACGTGTACCTCCGCGCAGTGTGAGAGCCGCCCAGCACCCCGGACGGCCGCTTCTGGCACAGCAGTCCATGTCCGGTGAGCCCACCGTCAACGATGCGACTGTCACGCTCTGCCCTGTCTCCAGCGGCTGCTCGCCCCCCCCCCCAAAGAGCTGCTCAGTCCGGTTGTTCCTCGGGTGCAGGGGTGGTTACATACGTCGACAAAAACGCTGAAGGACTGGCCGACGAAGGTGGTGATGTGAACACGATCGCTCTCGGTGGGCACCCGCGGTGAGCCGGTGGCCGAGTCGCGCCACCGGAGCGGATCCCACCAGTGCCCATCCACCGGCTCCACCCACTCGATCGTCGCCACCTCCGCCGCAGCGCCTGCGGAGTTAAAATCAAGAGACGGGTGAGGCCAGGAACAAGATGAGAACAACAAGAGACGTGGTGAGAATCAAGGGTAAGCCTCACTGGAGGGTGGTCTCATTGGAAGGCAAGGTACCACCACATGCGAGGAGGATCGAGGCGCAGCCAACGAGCAGAACCAAGCGCCAAGGCGACGTGGTCCTCTGCATCTTCTCTCTCCACTTGAGCCTGTAGATAGATGGATTAACCTTCTGGTGAACTTGGTTTCTTCTCCGTGTGGTTGAGAAGAACACGTTTCGCGTTTATTTCTATCGATTGATTGATTGGGTAAGGTCTACCAATGGGGGCAGGGGTACAGCTCTCAAAAAATTCCAGGAATTGCTCTTGTAGAACGCGTTCTCAGTTCGCGAGACACGTCCCAGTGCTCACAATGTCGGTGCTCGAACTTTGTTGCAACTCCGAAACCAGCTCACAGTTGAGCTTTGGCTTCTTCGACGGTAAGTTCGCCGCGCAGGGAGTCGAGCATGAGCTGCCGCACCGTCTCCCGTGGATAGCCCTTGCCCAGCAGGTAGGCCAACTTCGTTACCGCCGCCTCTGCCAAGAGTACGAGCACCGACATTGTGAGCACTGGGACCTGTCGTGCGACGTGACGTGTGTCGTGTCGTGCGGGGAGTAAAGCGCTTACCGGTGGTCATGTCACAGCCGATGATGGCTCCGCTGGTGCCCAAGCTCGTCTCATAGTCGGCTCGTCGGACGCGCCCTGTGTGTTGCGTGTGTGTTGACAAGTCAAGATGTTGCATGTGTTGCGTGCGACCGTGTCGGCGTACCCTTGTAGCATTGAGAGGTGATGATAACTACGACGCCTCGCTGAATGGCCTTCTGCAGTGCGTTGATGAGATCGCGCTTACGCGACGGCGCGTTGCCTGTTGTCATACCGTGTCGTCCGCCACCGGGGTGAACGAATAGTAGGGAAATCGAATTGTAGCGATTTGGGGGGGGGTACAACTACGTACCAGAGCCGTAGCTCTTGACGATGAGACCTTCTAGTGGCGGCAGCAAGAGGTTCTCAACGGCCTGCCAGTTGTGTGTCAAGTGCGTCGTGTGCGTGTGCGTGTGCGTGTGCGTGTGCGGTAGTGCGTGTGCGGTGGTGCGTGAGCTTGGCATTGCAAAAGCAGTATGTTGAGGCCAGGAAGGCACCTTTACGTCAAAGCCGGGCACCAGATGGAGCACCGCGACCCGTGTGTTGAAGTTCTTCCACACCCGGAACCGGCCTGCACGTGGGTACCTGGTGAGACTCCCTCCCCTTTTTGTGTTGTTGTTTTGGTGACCGGTGCGCACCCTTGGGCGGGCTGGCGACGAATTGGTAGTCGATGTGGATGTCCACGCCCAGCACGCCCAGCGGCGGGTAGTTGGGCGATTCGAAGGCGGCCACACCTGACCACCGCACACGCCTCAAGCGTCAGCCATTTTTTATTTGTATTGTTATTTATTGATTTAAGTTATTTATGTATTATTATTATTATTTGTGGTTATTAATTGTGTTTGGGAGTAGTACCCCAGTTGTCGGCCTTGGTGGAGCGGTTGCCCCTCAGTATTTTGTTGTTGAAGAAGATGACGACCTCGGGCATGTCGACCTCCTTCGCGATGATCATCGACGCGATGAGGTTCCTGCGGGCGTCGGTGATGGAGTTCTCCAGCGGGATCTGGGACCCGGTGAGGACCACGATCTTGCCCAGGTTCTCCAGCATGAACGATAGCGCAGATGCCGTGTACTGATGATATGTCATTGACCGTTAGCCACACACGACACTCACGACACTCACTACACCCACGACACTCACTACACTCACGACACACAGTGCAGAGTGGAGAGACGGGGTGAACGTACAGACATGGTGTCGGTGCCATGGATGATCAGGAAGCCCTGATAGTCCCAGTAGTTCTTCTCGATCACGGTGGCGATCGAAATCCAGTCTGATGCAGGCACGACACAAAACACACGACACACGACGGATGACACCTGTCAGAGTGTGCGGTCTAGAGCCTGAAGGAGTGGTGTGGTGCGGCGTGTACCAGCGGGCTCCATGTCGGAGGAGTCAATGGGCGGGTCGAAGTTGATGATGTCGAAGGTCGGCACTCGGGGGTCCTTCGTTGCCTCAATGGCCGCCTGAATGAAATGATAAGTAAAAAATAATTTTAAAAGAAACCTCAAGAACTGTCTGCTCATTTAATTTCATAATAAATAAAATTAATAATAGTGAATGAATAAATAAATGATTAATGGAGGTGTACGAGTTGAGAGTTGAGGTAGCCTCTGACAGGTCGGAGAGATCCGGCCTCGTCCTTCTTCATCCCCAAAGTGCCGCCGGTGTAGATTATGAGGATGTCCGGCTTTCTCCGGTGATCGTCCACCACCAGCTCCGCTGCCGGCGGCTTGTGCAGACCCACGTCCGAAGGTGGCGGAAGCAGCGCAGCAGCAGCGCGTGAATCTGATGGTGCCTCCATCTCTTCCAACTTACAGAATAATAATTATCTCAAATACTTATTAATTATCATTTTAATTATCACATAAAAATAGTGCATGTAAGAAATGTTTTGGAAACGGTTTTGCTTTGTGTTGTCTGGTATGTACACTCTTCTTGGTCTGTCTAGTAGACGTCGCCGGCCTGCTCGAGGTGAAGAGGATCCTCCGCTGCATCGTCATCGTCATCGTCATCGCTCGTCATCGTCATCGTCATCGTCATCCTCTTCGTCGGTCAGGGGCGAGAGCTCGGCCTTGGGCGCGATCACGCTCAGATTGGCCAGATCGCCGGTCATGTCAAAGGGCTTGGCCGCCGCCAGCATCGGCTCGTCGTCGGCATCGATATCGTCATCAATGTCCAGCATCAAGCTGATGTCTCGCTCACCGCAGGCGGCGCCGCCGTTGGCCAGCTGGGCCGTGAGGTTGAGCGCCGTCGGCGCCGCCGCGGCCGGCCGGGTGCTCGGGGCCACCCTGCGCTTGGTCACCGTCGCCGGCGTCTTGAGCGTTGTTGAGACCGAGGCCACGCTGCCGTTCAGGTCGAGGCGGTTCTCCTTGTCGACGCGCACGCGCTGGGCGTCCTTGAGGTGGCTGGAGGCGGCGGTACGAGTTGTACGGGGCTTGACGGCCGAGCCAGAGATGGATCGCTCGATGGCGGCGGCAGAGGCAGAGGCCGAGGGCTTGGCACCACCACCGGCGAGCCTGAGGTTCTCGCGCTTGAGGGCGCCGACGGTCTTCTTGAGCTCGGTGACCTCGGTGACCAACGTGGCGTTCTTGGTCCGCAGGTCGTGCACCTCGGCCAGCACGATCTCGTGGCGCTTGATCTTCTGCTTGGGATTGGTGCTGCACAAATAAAAAGAAGAGAAGAAGAGGAAGAACAGGTTGATAGTCAATGTTAGTATCGTGATGGTGAATGGTTTAGCATGACAAGGTGTATAGGAGAAGGCCGATTAACGTACTTGCCCACGAGACGAGCGTTCTCCTCGCGGATCTTCTTGAGCTCCTTCTCGAGCTCGGCGTTGACGGCCTTGAGCTGCTTGATCTCGAACTTGGGGTTGTAGGCACCAGACTTGATCTCCTCGTCCCTCTTCTGCCGCCTCTCGGCCTTCTCGCGCTCGGCCCGTCGTCGTTCGCTTCGCTCCTCGGCCAGCTCCTGCTTGGCCTGCCGCAGCTCGCGCTCGAGAAACACGTTCTTGGCGGTGTAGGTACTGAGCGTCATCTCGGCCTCCGAGCACAGGGTGACCTCCTTGGCCTTGGCCGTCTCCTCGAGCATGCCCAGCTCGCTCTTGTAGAGCTCGATCTGCTCGAGGGCAGCCTTGAGCTCGTCGGCCAGGCGTCGGTTGGCCGACTCGAGCTTGCCCCACTCAGTCTTCATGAGCGTCAGCACCTTGAGCTCCTTCTCGCGTCGCTCCTGGGCCTCGACGCGCAGCAGCTGCTCCTGCGCGATGATGGCCTCCAGCGTCTGCTTCTGGGCCTTCATGCCGTCGACCTCGCTGCGCACGGTCTTGACGGCGTCGGTGAGGAGCTCCTCACGGGCCTTGGCCTCCTGGCTGGCCTTCTCCTTGAGCCGGAGGACCTCCTCAAGCTGCGCCTCCATCTGCCTGCGTTCCTCCTCGAGGCGGACGTTGATCGACTCGAGCCGGGTGACCTGCCGCTGCTTCTCCTCGCTCTCGACCTCGAGGCGGGCCTTCAGGCCGATGACCTGGCACAGCTCGTCTTCCTTGGTCTTCATCTCCTGCTCGAGAGCGTGCTTGGCATTCTCGATGACCCGCAGCTCGCTCTCCTTGCGCTCGAGCGCGGCGTCGTAGGCAGATCGCGTCGCCTGCAGCTCGTGCTGACTGCGAGTCCGGTCGTCGGCCGCCGCTTGTCGAAGGTGCTCCAGCTCGGTCTCCTTCCTCTCACGCTCCTCCTCGGTGGCCCTGCGCCTGGCCTGGACGTCGGCCAGCTGGGCCTCGGTCGCGTCGAGCTGCTCGGCGAGCTCCCGACCGCGGAGCTGGGCGTCGGCGCACTCCCTCTCCACTTGGGCCTTCTCGTGTTCAAGGTCGGCCTTGGCCTGGGTGAGCGCGTTGAGGTCGGCCCGCGTCTTTTGAAGGCCCGTCTCGAGAGCCGCACGGGCTTGGGTGAGCTGTTCGACCATGGTCTCAGTCTCGGTCCTTCGCTGGACCTCGGCAGCGTGCAGGCCGGTCATCTCGTCCAGCTCGGCTTCAAGCTGTCCGCGTCGCTCCCGCTCGGCATCGCGCTCGGCCGTCGTCGCGCTGTGTTCCTCGACCTTCTGGGCGATGGCGGCGGTCAGCCGGGCAGTGGTCTCCTCGAGTTCGGCGGCAGCGGCGTCCCTCTGCAGCTCGATCGCGCCCTTGAGGGCGGTCATCTCGGCGAGGTCCTTCTCCGTCTGGGCCAGAGCGTTGTCGACCTTGGCCTTCTCGAGCTGCAGCGAGGCCAGAGCGGCCTCCAACCGTTGCTTGTCGGCCTCGACCTGCTGCTTGGCCTGCACAGTCTCGAGGAGCTCCTGCACCTTGTGGTCCTTCTCGCCTTCGATGCGCTCCCGCTCGAGCTGCGCCTCTTCCAGCTTCCTCTCGAGCTCGTCCCTCTCAGCCTCGAGCCTGTCCCGCTCCAGCTGGACCTGGGCCAGCTTGGCCTGCGTCCAGTCTCGCTCGGACTCGACCAGCTGCTTGGCCTCGGTGATCGCCGCGAGCGTGGCCTCAATCTCTGCCTTCTCCGCCTCGACGAGTTGCTTCAGCGTGTTTGTCTCGGCGAGCTCGGCCTCCTTCGCGCGCTTCTCCTCATCGACCAGGCGCTTGCTCTCCGTCATCGCCTCCAGTTCGGCCTCCTTGGCTTGCTTGGCCTCGTCGAGGGCGGCGTAGCGTTCGCGCAGTTCGGCCAGCTTGGCCTTCTTGTCGGCCTTCTCGCGCTCGAGCTGCTCCTTGGCAGCGGTCATCTGTTCGAGCTCGGCCTCCTTCGCTCGCTTCTCCTCTTCGACCTTGGCCTTGCTCTCGGCCATCGCTGCGAGCTCGGCCTCCTTGGCTTGCTTGGCCTCGTCGAGGGCGGCGTAGAGCTCGCGCAGTTCGGCCAGCTTGGCCTCCTCGTCGGCCTTATCGCGCTCGAGCTGCTCCTTGGCGGCGGTCATCTGCTCCAGTTCGGCCTCCTTCGCTCGCTTCTCTTCGTCGACTTGAGACTTGCTCTCGGTCATCGCGCTCAGCTCGGCCTCCTTCGCTTGCTTGGCCTCAGCGAGAGCAGCATGAAGCTCGCGCAGTTCGGCCAGCTTGGCCTCCTCGTCGGCCTTTTCGCGCTCGAGCTGCTCCTTGGCGGCAGTCATCTGCTCCAGTTCGGCCGCCTTCGCTCGCTTCTCTTCGTCGACCTTGATCTTGCTCTCCGTCATCGCCTCGAGTTCGGCCTCCTTCGATCGCTTGGCGTCCTCGAGAGCGGCGTAGAGTCCTCGCAGTTCGACCAGCTTGGCCTTCTTATTGGCCTTCTCGCACTCGAGCTGCTCCTTGGCGGCGGTCATCTGCTCCAGTTCGGCTTCCTTCGCTCGCTTCTCCTCGTCGACCTTAGACTTGCTCTCCGCCATTGCGCTCAGCTCGGCCTCCTTCGCCTGCTTGGCCTCGTCGAGGGTGGCGTAGAGGGCGCGCAGTTTGACCAGCTTGGCCGTCTTGTTCGCCTTCTTGCGCTCGACCTCGACCTTGGCGGCAGCCAGCTGCTCCAGCTCGGTCTCCTTGGCCTTCCGCAGCTCCTCCTCGCCGGTCCACCGCTGAGCCATCGCGCTCAGCTCCGACTCAGTCCTCGTCCTCATCGCGTTCTCGTCTTCGTATGCGCGCGTCAGCTGGCCGATGCGGTCTGCGCTGGTCTCGCGCTCGTAGGCGATCAGCGACTTGTGTTCCTCAATCTCCCTGGCCCGCTCGATCAAGGTGCTGGTCAGCTGAGCCCGCTCGTCGGTGACCTTGGCCAGCTCGCCCTCGGTGGCCTCCTTGGCGCTGCTGAGCGATCGGTTGAGTTCGGTGGCGCCCTCGAGTTCGGCTTCGATCTCACGCTTGGCTGCTTCGAGCTTAGCCTTCGCCTCCTGCAGCTGAGCGAGCTCTGTCTCGGCCCGGTGCAGCTCCTCGGCAACGCTCTCCTTCTGCGCGGTCATCGCTTCGAGCTCCTTCTCGGTGGCCTCCTTCTGCTTGCCGAGGGCCTCGTGGGCACAGAGCACGTCGGCGAGCTCGCCCTCCTTCTGAGCCTTGGCCTCCTCCAGGCGCTCCTTCTCTTGCGTCATCGCGTCGAGGGCGCGTAGCTTCTCGTTCTTCTCCTCGTCGAGAAGCGCATTCTGTCGGAGGGCAGTGGCCAGCTCGGCCTTGAGCTGCTCCTTCTCGGCCTCGAGCGTCTGCTTCGCCGACGACAGCTGCTCGAGCTCCTGCTCCAGGGCAGCCTGCTCCTTCTTGAGGGCGCTCTTGGCCAGAATCGTCCGGGCCAGCTCGGCCTCCTTCTCCTTCCTCTGCTCGATGAGCCGCTCGTTCTCCTCGGCCATCTCCCTCAGCCGCAACTCCTTGCCCGACTTCTGCTCGTTCAGCGCCCGGTATGTCTCATGGGCCTCGGCGAGCTCGTCCTCCTTGGCCTTCTTGGCCTGCTCGACGCGCTCCTTCTCGAGCTGAAGCTGGCGCAGCTCTTCCTCTTTCTCCTCCTTCTCCTGGAAGAGCCGAAGCTTGGCGGCGGTCATGGTCGCCAGCTCGGCCTCGCTTCTCTGCTTCTCGGCAGCGACGGCGGCCTGGCTGGCCTCGGCCTGCTCGACGGCGGCCCGGAGCTGCTTCTTGAGCGACTCGAGCTCGATCTTGGCCTCCTCGAGGTTCGCTTCGGCTTGCTCGGCCTTCTTCTGCGAGAGCTGCTGGAGGCGAGTGGTCTTGTCGATGATCTGCTTGAGGTCGCTGATGCTCGTGTTACGCGCCTCGAGCTGCCTGACGTCGTCTGCCCGCTCCTTCTCGAGCTGAACCATCTTGTTGGTCAGGTCCCGATTCTCCTTCTCCAGCGACGCCTTCTCCGAGGCCAACGCGACCTTGTCTTTCGTCAGCTGAGCAGCCTTGTCCTCGTGCGTCTTGAGCAAAGCGTTGAGCTTCTCGAGCGTCTTTGTGTGGGCATCAAGCTTCTCCTTCTCGGCCAGTTTCTATGGATGATGAGGTGAGATTTGTGCAATTGAATGCGGCAAATCGAATAAGCTAGCTTAATCGCCCACGTACCTCAGCGCGCAGCCGAGCGAGCTGGGCCTTCTGCTCGGTGACCTTGGCCTTGAGGCGCATCTGCTCCGGATTGACGCCGGGACGTACAGCTGCGGTGGCAGTGGCAGTAGACCTGCCGATCACCGATGAATTTACAGAGCGCATGCTACTGTTCAGGACTGATCGGCTCGAGTTGAGCTCAGACGACACGGACGAGTCTGCTTGCACCTCATTAGCGTCAATCTCTACGCATTTTTGTGAATGGAGAAGCCGTACCGACAGCGGGCGTGTCGTTCCATCTCTTAGCCTTGGGTATGTGCACCGATACGCCGCTCTCGAGGGGTTTGACGTTGTACGCACCAACGCCAGGGATGTCCGACTCCTTCTCCTTAAATCTGCTGCTTTTCATAAACATCTTCGTTTATCGTTCGTTTATCTATCTATCACGGGATCTCTTTGCTCAAAGCCAACGAACGCACTTAAGCGTGGGCTTCAGCTGCAGCAGGACCGAGGATTTTTAATTGATTGAGGACTGGCGTTGTGCCGTCCGCGTTCCCCCTGGCGTTTTGGCGCGCCAGCCGTTGCCACCAAACGTTGGTGCC
>NW_004457633.1:2325-10326 GCF_000313135.1 Acanthamoeba castellanii str. Neff | reverse complement strand
CGTTCACACGTGCACACGTGCTGGAGCTGCAGACGTGCTGGTGGGTGGTGGGTGCTGCTGGCAGTGCCTACCCCGTGCTGGTGCTGCTGGTGGTGGTCGTGCTGGCCGTGGTCGTAGTGCCGGTGGCACCGGGCGGAGGCGTCGAGTGGCGGCCCTGAGCCCATGGAGTTGTAGTAGCGCCACGGCTGCCGCTTCATTGTGGAGACCCCCAACCTCGCACCCACCAAGTTGGCCTTTCCTCTTCTCTCTTCTCTTCTCCCTCGTTGTTGATAATGGGAGCTTTTGTGGGTTAGGGAGCTGCGCGCAGCAGGTGAGCGGTGGACGATGGGTTGGCGTTGGAAGTGAGGCAGGGTTTGGGGGGGGGGGCTGGTTGCTCGCAGCTGTCTATCGCAAGGGAGGGGCTTGTGGCGCAAAGGGGAGGAGGGACTGAGAGACATCAAGTGGCGTGCAACCCCCCTCCGGGGAGGGGTGTGGCGTATTCACACGGAAGTTCACAAGTAGTGCATTAAAAAAAAAATAAAAAATAGGGTGGCAGACCCAGAGTCTGAAAGGTTGAAGTGGAACTCCTTGATCTTGAGCTTGACTGCCTCGACAATCAGCTTGGCCACAACACCTCAACTGGCCTCTCCTTGCTGGTGTGTGTGTTGTGTGTGCATAAAGGTGGAAGGCGGGGCGGGGTCCTGTGCGTGGATTACAGTGGGGAGGATGTCAATCCGCCCAAGCAGGAACATAACAGGTGTGGTGTGCAGCGCCAAACATAAGCAGATCAATTTATCAGAGCCTTGCCATGTGATGTATCAGTCATACTTCTGAAAAAGACCTGACAGGTTGAGAGTGCCCATCATCCCAATCAACTCAAAGTGAACTACAGCAAGCCACTGAGACATGTGTTGCCAGCAGTGGGGTTTGGAAGCTCATCTTAGCCTTCTTGTTTGATGCCTTTGTGTTTGGTGCTGGCCTCTGGTTCTTGCCCTTCTTCTCTTCCCCACTGCTGGCACTGTCACTGCCACCTTCACTCTCTGTGTCCTTGCTGGTTAACAATGTGCATGTGCCTGATACACATCATGTTTTGTGTTGTGTAGTGTACCATTGCTGTCACCATGCCCTGCCACATCCCTGGCCAGCCAGAAATTTGCTGAGGTGGCCATCCATGCTGTGTGGCTGCTGGGGCAGATTGCCTTCAACAGCTCTTGAGAGGGAAGGTGGACAGACTCTCTTGTTCCTGGTTGCTGCATGAGCATGTGTTAGAAAACAAACTGAATGAGGGTGTAGTGTTGGGTGTCCCACTCAGCACATTGACCTAGGCCCTCACAAGTCACTGGTGGACCAAGCTTGACAAAGCACTCCTCCTCAAGCTCCAGGTGGCTCAAACAGAGGCCTAACCATTGTCACTTTCACCACAGCCTTGGTGGCCCCTTGTCAATGATCCACCACTTGGCGCTGTGGTTGTAGCTGCAGGTGCCCAGGCATGCAGAGCATCCACAAGATGCACTTCACCACAGTCCACCCACACCACAAACAGGATGTAGTAGCAGGCTTGGGTGAACTTGAAGCAAAGGTAGGAACAGAGTGCTCATCCAAATGTGACAGTGGTACTTTTTCATTTTTCATGACATTTGTATGTCTGTGTGGATATGTGTATTGTGATGAACAGTGTCAGGAAGAGAAATCATGAAATCTGTACAGGATGGGGAAAAGGCAAGGAAACAGGGTGCTTTAACTTTGGATTTTTTTGGGGGTGAAGGGGAAAAAACAGAGTGCTCAACAGTGGTACTTTTTAACGAAATGGACAAAGTGGTGTACATAAAACAGAAAATGATGTCATGGAAGTGCACACAGAAGAAAGGAGGAATTTTTATTTTACAGGTGTCTGAAGATCTCTTGGAGTGTCACCAGTGGGACTCCAGTGTTTGGATGGAAGGTGAAGCCACATGCCATTGGGACAGTTCCCTCAGTGCCATGGTCAGCCCAGCAACCATTGCTGAAGTTCCACCAGTGGACACTCAGCCTTCTTTCAAAGGACACTGATGATCTCACCAATCCAAAAGTCCTGGGTATCCTCATCTTAATCAGCACACACAGCAACCCACAGACCAGGAGCAAAGTTGAAGCACTGAACATCAGGAGAGGTTTGAACAACTTTGGCCCTGGTCTGTCAGTGGAAGAGGACCATCAAGGAGAGGATTAGTGATGGGGTGAGCTGTAAGGGCATCAAAAATCATCAGGTCGCAGTTGGGCTGGGAAGATGCAGTCAAGGCAGCATGAGCTTCAAAGAGGTCTGCAGACAATCCAACATGCATTGGATTAGAATGACTGATTTCACCAGTGTGCTGCATGGACTGCCCTGCCACCACAAATGTGTGATTAATGATTTGGTTCAGCAAGAGTAAAGTCACATGACAAGCAGGTAGTGTGTGGCCTATACCAGGTACCGCCAAGCAATGTAGAGCAGCAAGTTCAGCCTTGCAGTGCTCTTCTTGGCCTGTGGCCAAACCTCCCAGTCCTGTTTGCTGTCAATCTCAAAGTTATGCTGTGCCAGCCAAGTATGAGCAGTTGTGTTGTTAGTGAAGGAGTGTGCTGACATACATACATCAGAGGCAGAAGATGCATGCACTGGGTAGCAACAAGACAGGCGTGTGAGCAACTGAATGCTCAGCATTGAGAGTTTCTGCCCCAACTTGTTGGTTGGCACTTGAGACACAAGCTTACCTCCAGGCAGCTCCTGTGCTAGGTCCACCAATGCAATGATGAGGCGTGCAAGGGACATGACACTGTGGAATGGCTTGACTTGTTCATCTTTCACCAGGCTTACAGTGTGAAAGTGGTACTGAAACACCTCTGTTGTTGTTGGTACACAAAAAGTGAGGACACAAGTGAGCAAGTTGAATCATTTGAACAAGGTAATATGATTGTGGCACATTTTTATATAACCCCACATCATCAGCATCGCCCCCCCCCAATCATGTACTGTTGAAGTAGGGTTTGCTGCTGCTCTTCGCCATCTTCTTGTTGAGACAAAATGATTGAAATGGGTACAACTACATGTTGTCTTGGTCACTCCTGCTTTGTCTTGGTCTGTGTGGCTGTGCCTGTGGCATAAAAGATGGAGAAACCACAACAAAAGCATGTGACACTGTAAAAATTAATGTAAAACGCCTGGTTTCATTGGAGTGAAATTAAAGTCCACTACCACTGTGAACAGGTGGTGGCTACACAGCTGCCTTTGAAATGGGTCACAGATTAGCTGTTGATGGGTGGAGTGTGACTTCCATCATCACTGACTGTGATGGCAAGATCCACTGTGCCTTTTGGAGTGCAGGTACTCTCACACCAGATCCCAACTTGGCAAGGCAAATCTGCTTGGTAACATGCTGTACTCATCAAAGCTACTCCTCCTTCCTCTCCTCTGACCACCAATCCTGGGATGCAACACAGGACAATGCAAGGAAGTGGTGATGAGATCCTGTGGTCAAGAGAAGGTGGATCACCAAGAAGTGGGGCAACATGAAGGCCAACTCATCTGCAGCCAAGTCAATGACCTACTGCCCTGAATTGCAGAAGCATCTGAAGAAGAGGCGCATGCAGAGAAGGCAGCACCTCTACTCTATGACCATGTTCTTATGCCTTGCT
Organism: Acanthamoeba castellanii str. Neff; assembly: GCF_000313135.1. Taxonomy (NCBI): domain Eukaryota; phylum Discosea; order Longamoebia; family Acanthamoebidae; genus Acanthamoeba; species Acanthamoeba castellanii. The sequence continues at coordinate 6,696 of NW_004457633.1, read as the reverse complement.
GCTGTCCCACTCATGAGCAGGATGACCCATTTGCTTTTGTTTCTGATGAAAGTGACTCTGATGTCCAGTGAATAAACCTTTGTATTTCCACAACCCACCTTTCAAACTGCTTGACTCTCTGAGGCATCTTCCACAAACATGATGCCATTATTGTCATTGCAGGTACCTGAAGCACCACAAAGGCAGCAAAGGCACACCTGTCCTGCCCAGCTACCCAAAGACACTGAAACTCACCTTAACAACTGGTTGCTTGTGTTGCAAATGCAGGACCCCAGATGTAGAGTGCTACAACCTCACTCCTACATGGCAGACAAGACCATGCAGATGTAAGAAGCCCAAGAAGAATCCCTCCAAGTAAGTCCATAATGTTCTGTCATGTCAACATTGAAAGTGGAGCATCAGTGGGCAACAGTACAGGTTTCAATGGGGATGTTACACTGATGACCTGCCCAAGGTGATTGACTCCCTCTACTGACATATGTTCACCAAGTACCTTGGCCTTCCAGCATCAACATTACCTGGTGTCCTCCTCAATGCAGTCAAGTGATATGTATTAGGAAATGGTATCTTATGCAGAAAAGGCACTGAAGAACAAGGAGAGGCGCAGGTGTGAGCATGCAAGGCGCAGGGGAATGGAAAGGTATGTCTTCTATCCATCCTTGAAGCAAACATGGGCTAACTGCCACTTTATTCAGTGCTGAGGAGGTGCAGCCTGAATCACCACCCATCATTGACCTTACACTGCCCCAATGCTGAAGAGACTGTGCCTCCTGATGTCCAGGTGGTGTTCAATGCTCAGGAACAACCTGAACCTACTCAGCTCAAGCTTCTGGCGAAGGCAACATTCAAGTTGGCCCATTCCCCCACACTCACAAACTTCACTAATTGCCTGGAGGGGAAGGTGATGGCCTACACCCTCAAGTGGGAGTGGCACTACATGCTGCAGAGCCTTGTTGTGCAAATGACTGATGGCAAGGTGCTGTGGGCATGGTGCAGCCTACTGATGTGTGAGGAGGCCATCTACTTCTTCCAAGAAGCTCACCCCTCTTTCTCATTGTTGTGCACAGTTCTGGGGCAAAGTGGAGTTGCTCTGTGATGAAGGCTACTTCAAGTTGAGGAACGCACTCTTCTTTGGGACAGTGTTACCCCTGGGCTACACCACTGGTCTCCTTTCAACCCTTATTTAATAAATAACTGTTCACCTGGGGGGGAACACACACCACCCATGGAGCAACCAGATAGGAAGAACTGGTGCTCAGTGTGCAACTCCAGTCATGGTGGCAATGTCTGGAGGCATGCAAGGACAAAATGACACAAACAATGCTTAGCTGCCAGCCAGGTACGGCCAACATACAAAGGTATTACCTTTCTCATTTCTGTTCTTTCTGCAGCATCAACAAGGGCAGTAAAGGACAAGGACAGAGACAACAAGGCTGGCAAGAGCAAGGATGGAGACAACAAGGCTGGCTAGAGTGAGGACAAATGTGGTGACAACATTAATGTGGTACCAGGCGACCTGGTTGCCAATGATTTGAGAGAGAGAGAGAGAGAGAACATGGAGCTCACCACCAATGAAGAAGACTTGATGGTTGACAATGATGAAGATGTAGCAGGTGAGGCAGAGCTTGAGGAGAACCTCATACCCATCAATTGTTGTCTCAACCTAATGTGTGTGTGTCTAAGGGTTGAGCAAGGTTTCTCTCATCTCTTTATTGCTCACATGTACATTTATGCATGCAGGGCAGGTTGGTGGTAGCTGGTCTCATGGGTGGTGAGATGGAGAGCTTTGTGCAGATTGCAGAGGTTGTACTGCTAATGGGCTTGAAGGGCTTGTCACCAACAGTGAGCTCAAGTCATGGTGTCTTCATGATGACATTGTTGACCCACTGTGATTAGATGCGCCTACAGAGGCCAACCTGGCTGAGCTACACACCCTCACCACCAAGTGGAAGAGTTTGATGTTCTCATTGTAAGGTTGTAGGCTGAGTTTCAGGAGAACAAGCAGCAAGAGGAAGTGGAAGAAGAACAGCTGAGTGTGACCTTTGAAGGCTGCCAGTCAGGCCACAGATGGCAAGGGATCACAGGAGGAGATCATACTTGACAAGGACAATCCCCTAAGCTTCTGCTTTCCCAACTTCAAGACCTGCAAGCACTGGGGTGAGCTTGTCTGTTTTCTAGGACTGGTATGGTTCCAGGACACTGCACTGTTCAAGCAGAGACTCCTCTCAGCTAAGATGATGTGCCAATGAACAAACCAGCAAGCAAACAAGAGAGATGTACTCATCAAGGTACACCACTTCCCCTTTGCATCAACTTTTTCTCATCTCTTCCTTCAGACACACAAACAAGACATGGTTCTCCAGTTTGCATGTCCCTGGGCATGATGACAACAAAAAGCACAAGACAGCAACATACTCTCAGGCAAGGGGACGTTGGTGAACAACATCACTGGCCACTGCAAGAGGAACCTTGACCTGGCGATGAAGTGCAAATGGAAGGTGGGTTTGAGGAAGGAAAAGCTTCTACTTTGGACACTGGCTGCACTTGGGGCACAGTGTTGTGTGGTGTGTTCTGGAGGAGCAGCATGAGGTATGTTTTGTTGAGTCTTTGATTGTTCAATAGTTTGTGGGTGGCAACAAGGCCATGACTGAGATTGTGGTAGGTAAGATCCTACGCTTTCTAACTGTTGAGGGGAGTGATGGCTCCAGGATGAGCTGGGCAGAGCTTTTGCTTGGGGAGCTGTTGCCAGATCTGCCCAATCTGCCATGGTTCTACATGCAGGGCCATCCACACTCCCCTTTGATGGTGTCAAGTGGACAATTGTATGTTGAATCCATCTCTGCCCTGATCCACAAGACAACAGACATGAAATCTTCAACCTCCAAGCAATGAGGCTGATTGTAGACAATGAAGTCATGGTCTGCAGTGAAGATGAAGGTGCTGCACATCTCTTCCCTTGTCTATGGTGGCAGCAGGCAGGTGGGCAGTGGGCAGGCAAACAAACCAAGCGCAACATGGTACTCGCGCTGTGCGTGGATGATCATTTGAAAGCAACCTCTCATATGACCACCAACACAGAGCAAGAGGATCGACGACCTGAACGAGAACAGCAGTGAGCGATGAGCAAGGAGTGCTAGGACTGTATTGATGGGTTTTTTCAATAGCCCCATTTCTCAGACATGTTTATGCTGGTTCTTTTCATGTGCATCTTTCGTGACAATTTGGTGAGTCCACCCACGTGAACAAGTGCTGAACAAGGCTCACCAACCGAAGTGGGTAGCGACCGGGGCTGCCCACCACTTTAGGCAAACGGATAAGTATACCCAAAAGCTCAGGAGGGTCCAAAGTGAGCGAAATCCAGTAAACACCCACTCTTATTTTCTACCAGTGATGTGAGGCACGCCTAGAATGGGATGAAGGACAGAAGAAGAAGACCTCGAGCAGTAAGGAAGACGGTTGGGAAGAAGGGATCGTGGAAAACAACAAAAGAAGCCCAACACCACTCTTCTAACACCAAGGGTTGGTGCGGGCAAGGAGAAGTGCACTCCTCCTGCTTCAATATTCAGCAGGCCCCGCACAGAAGCTGCCCAGGATCTTTCTGCTGACCACACGTCCGCCTCACTGGAGCGCCGGTGGCACACTAACACAACACGCGCCGCCGCAGGACGTCTGAGATGTGCCAGCGATGCCACGGACGCCGGCGGGCTGATCAAAGCCCTGCGTGCGGCAGATAGCCAAACACATGGCGCCCGCCCATAGATATCGCCTTCATCACCCCACGCCAGTACCAGTACGCCGTCCTCCCCCGCCGGCCCCGCGCTCCGTCCACCCGACGTACGTACTTGGCGGCCGTTCATCAATGATGTGGTGCGTGGAGCTAATGGTGTGTGTGTGACAGGCGATGGTAAGGTGGCAGGTCGAGCGGCTGATCGGCTTCCTCGAAATGAGTGAAGAGAAGAAGACTGGTCCCTTAAGAGAGCAACATTCCTTGTTGGCCAACAACTGCAGGCGAAGAAAACCACCCATCGCGAATCACCACGATCACGCCACCGTACTACTTCTTCTCCGGACAAAGGCAAGACTTCCCCTCGACTCTAACGCTGGGCTTCCGGAGCCGGTCACCGAGGGGAGTGCGCATGCGTGGTGCCGGTACGTATCTGAATGGCCCCCGCGCGTTTCTCTTGGGGGGCGGAGGCGTAAGGCGCAGGGCGGGGCTAGTGGAGCTTCCCCGCGTTCGTTCTTTCATCGTGCATGCAGCCCAGTGACGAGGGAGGCGGCGCTGGTGAGCTTGGCCCACCTCACGGCGGCGACGTTGCGGGCCGAGGGCCTCCTGCCTGCCCGTAATAGGCAGCATGTAAACAGTGCGCTTTG
>NW_004457633.1:1059-1989 GCF_000313135.1 Acanthamoeba castellanii str. Neff | reverse complement strand
GCGTGTGGGGAGGAGAGAAGTGTGCGGACCCTTCATGAAGAGCATGACGGGAGCGAAGGAGGTGAGCTTGGTGAGCCGGGCCTGGACGTCCTCCGGAGAGGCGGCAGCGGCGCTGGTGGCAGCGGCCTGGGGCGCGGAGGCCGCCTTGACGGCGGTGGTGGTGCTGCCCGATGCTGCCGCCGCGGCGAGTTCGCGCACGGCGCGCACCACCTCGGGCGGGTTGGCGCCCTCGACCGACTCCTTCACCTTGCCGCCCTGTGGTGTGTTCCATCACCCACCACCACATGCGCCGTACGTCGTCGTTCAGTCATTCTTCTTCGTCGTCTTCTTTTCGCCCCACGCGCAGCACCACCGCGGCCCGAGAGAAGAACGGAGAGGAGGCCGAGGAGCATGCAGCACGTACGAGGAGGAAGACGAAGTAGGGCACGGCCTTGACGTCATAGCGCTCGGCGACCTCGGGCAACTTCTCAGCCTCCACCTACGCGCAATCACCATTCCATTCCATTCCATTCCATTCAGCATTTCAGTCGTGGGCGGGGGCATGCATATCTCACGAAGGGCAAGGCCGAGGGGCGGGAAGAGCTTACCTCTACAAAGGTAATGGTGGGGTTGGCACGGGCGAGTTCGGCGAAGATGGCGCTCATCTGCTTGGCCGGACCGCACCACTCCGCCCAAAAGTGGAGCACGCCGGCACCCGAGCTCACAGCCGCGGCAACCTGGGCCACCTCAGTTGCATGAATCACTATCGCCATTTGCTGCTGTCTGCTGTTGATTTGATGATGCTGCTGTGGTGATTGTTGTTTTTCCGTTTCGGCGTTACCAAACATATTTGGAACACCAAACAAGAAAATTCCAAAACAAAGACTTGCGCTGTGAAAAAAGCACGTCGATCTTTGTTGCGATGGACGGCAAGGCTGCTGGGATGATGGA
>NW_004457633.1:0-1033 GCF_000313135.1 Acanthamoeba castellanii str. Neff | reverse complement strand
TGGTGAGCTGCGCCGCCGATGAATACAAGGCGATTCCATTGGACGCCACCACGCTCTTCAGGACTGACCTCCACCCGCCATCCTGGCCACAGCTCCCGCCAAAGAACCAGAAGTCCGGTGCGAGGCCGAACCACTTGCCCGAGCCCTGCTCGTACTGCCACACCGCGCAGTCGTCGACGGTGCCGTACATGCACTCGAGGCCCGCCACCTCGTTGTTCACGTCCGCAGAGAGGTCCCACGAGCTGGCGGCGTCGAGGTCCATCACTTGGGCTGGTCCGCTGCTGAAGAGGGACGATGCGGCGCCGCCTCGCTCTTGGCCCAAACGCCGCTCAGAGCCCTCTTGGCCTCAAGGGGGCGGAGCTCCAGGGCTGTGAGAATACGGGCCAGAGTGGTCTCGCCCATACAGAACACGACGACGCCGCCCTCGGAGACCCAGTTGATGATGGCCTGGCGCGTGTCGCTCGAGATGTCGCGACCGTCGGTGCCCTCAGGGAAGATCAGCACCTTGGACTCTGCGAGCGCGTTGGTCCACGCCGTATCGTTGTTGTAAGAGGTGAGCTTGATCACGCTCGCGCCGGCCGAGCGTACGAACCTGACGATGTTGTAAGCCTCGCCCAGACCTACGTCCGTGTCGCCATAGGGGCTGGTCTCCTCGGTGCTGACATAATTGTCGTCATACCCGACGATGACTCTGTTCCGCGCGAGAACCGACGTGGCGAGCGAGGCGAGGCAAACCAGTCGAGCTACCAAGAATATGAGATTCTTCATCTCTTGCTGCTGTTGCTGTTGTTGTTGGGTTGTTGAGCGCTGGTACTTGACCAGAGACAACCAACCCTAAAACAGTAAAAGTAGCCGAAAGGAGAAACTTGATTTTTGTTAGAATAGTTTTGGCCGAGAAATGTGCGCCCTATTGTTCCCTGCAAACGATTCCTTTGGAGGATCCACGGTGGCCTTTAGTACTCCACACGGTACATCATTACTTTGCTCCTGGCAAGTTATTATTTCGCCTCGGGCGGGATGACAGCGAGGAGTT
>NW_004457634.1:8656-11662 GCF_000313135.1 Acanthamoeba castellanii str. Neff | reverse complement strand
CATGCATGACATGTGTGTTATGTGTGGACCACATGCATGACATGTGTGTTAGTGTACACATTTTACATAATGCCGACATGCATCTTATCCATGGACACCATGCATAAAATGCATGCTGGCATTATGTAAAATGCATTTTTGGTGTTTGAACCACATGTGTGCAATGCGTGTTGGCATGTGTAAAATGGGTGGGACAACACACATAAAATGCATATGCAGGCCTTTCTGCCACACCTACAAAACTCATGTTGCATATGCAGACCACACCTGAAGGATGCATACAACAGTTAGGGGGCAGAGCATGTTATGTGTGGGCCACAAATCAAAAATGCATACGGCATGCATGCCCATTCCAGTTAGTTTCAACAGATGGTGCACTGTGGAGCCAGAAACAATCTTTACTTAGGCCTCAGGACCACTTGAGAGCTCATCCTCCTCCGTTGACAGACGCCGCCGCTTGCGGCTCCCGGCAGCCATTTTCAATTGCCTGTACTCACGCAGCTGTGACTGAAGATCTTCAGCCTCCTCACTGGGTTGGCTGTTTTGTGACAGCTGAGGACTGGGGGGAGGGAAGGCAGAGTCATCTTCTTCCTCATCCCCACTGGCATTGGCCTGGCTTCTGTTTGCCTGCACACCTAATGGGAGGATCAAAAGGGCGTGGGCATGGCAGTGCAGAATGAGCTTAGGGATGTAGTGAGCCTACCTGGTGTTTGTGGGGCTGTCCAGGCATCAAGCAGATGGGCATACTTCTTGAGCTGGCTTCGTGGTCGCCACTCAGCATCATCCTCAGTTTGGCCAGCACTGCACAATGGGTCATTGTCAGAGAAGGGTATCAACCATAAATTAGAAGCAAGAACATACAAGTAGGTCTGCCACTGCAAACCACAAGGGCCAGTATGACGGGCCATGACCACCAGTCCTGGCTGTGGCTTCTTCTGGCAAGGGGCTTGCTTGGTGGCATTACATTCCTGTTGCTCCACAGCCCTCTTCTTGAACTCAGCCATTGCCTGAGGTGTTCCACCATGGGCACAGGCCTTGAGAGCCACTCCAGAGGCCCAATAGTTCTGGGAAAGGTGGTCTGGTCAATCAGCCCAATAGAGCTCATGAAAGAGGGGGATGGGCAAGGCACCGTCATCATTTCTCTCATGGCAGTGCCAGAAACAGGGGCAGTCACCTGTTGCAGCTTGAGGATGTGCATATGAGCACCAAGGGAGCTGACCCCAAGGTCATGGAGATTTTCTGTAGTCAGTGTCTGAAACACCTCGCCATCGATGTCGTTGTCAGTGATCCAGTCAAGGGGCAGGAGCACAATCTTCTTGGCTGTGAGGTGGGATGTTATGGCCTCAAGCACCTCAGCAGGAGTGGCAGTTTGAGGTAGCTGTATATGATAGGTGAGGCATGATGAGGAGAAAAATATAAAAAAGGGGTGCTCATGTACCAGGTTGTGCTGGGTGGCAGGGGCTGCAGTGTTGGTCTGGGATTCATCCCATTGGGGCCACCAGCTGGTCTGTGGTTCTGCTGGCTGTTGTTCCACAGGTGGTCTATCCAAATCCTATTTTGAGGGATGTGTGAGAAAGCAAGCAAAGTAGCCAAGCTGATGTGTGTCATACCTCAGCATAGTCTCCAACAAGGGGGGGGGAACTCCTGTCCTTCATCATCCACAAAGGGTGTGCCTTCTTCCCCTGACTCCTGAAGCAGCCGCTCATGTTCCTCCTCATGCTGCCTGAAGGTCTACCACAAAATCAATGAACCAAAGCAGAGGATGAAGGGCAGAGGGGTTTTTGTTATCCCTACCTGGTAGGATAAGATGTTGTTGCGGAGAGTGGTGGCTGTTATGGTCAGGCCCCACTGTGCGCTGAGCTGTTGGGCAAGAACCACCCAATATCGGTGGGATAGGCAGCTTGGAATTTGGGCACTTGTGATAGGATCCACCGCTTCTGGGACTCGGTGAGGAACACACGTTGTGACTGCATGGTGGTTGGTGTAACAATGCCCTGCCAGCTGCTGAGTGCTGAGGAGCATGTAACAGGCAATAAAGAGCCATGTGGATGCAGTGAAGTTTGCACCATGCACCCACACACCCTGGTGCGGGTGGCAAAAGGTTGCCCAAATCTCAAGGGTCTCAACACTTCACACACTGCCATACAGCCCAACTGGTGAGTCCCTGACGAAATATCTGTGGGCCTTATTACTGCATTTTTTTTCCTGGAAAGTGGGGTTGGTGGCACAACACAAATAGCCTGTATATTTTTTCATGAAATTGAAGGCCTTTATTGTGCTGTGTGGTGTGGCCATGGACCCACCAGTGGATAACGGATGTTTTTCCGTAGGTGTGCTGCACTCATATGTGCGGTCACAGCCACTGCAGCCTCCAACACGTGAATGCCAGACACCACGGAACATGTTGTGGTTTACAAGAACAGCATTCACGTGCTCCACTCTGGCTCGGTAGAAGGAGATGATGGTATTGGCCAGCATTTCATCCTCTGAGAGCACCCGATCCTTCCGCCAAGGAGTGAGCATGTTTCTGCAGGTGCTATAGTGGCCATCTGGCCACCGCACACGTTGACACGCACACCTTGATGAGATTACACCTAGGACAATGCCAAGACAGGGCGTACCTCCTAACCACCACTCCCACTCTTCACGAGGGTGGTCGTGGGCAGTTGCCTCCCATATATGGGCATCATACAAGGGCAGATGAGGGCCAGTACAGAATAGTATCTGTCCCAGGAAAGACACTCCTAGCTGCACCTTGTAGACTGTTGTGCCATACTTGTTGGTGAAGAGGGCTCGTCGTAGCTCCCTATGTTCAGGCTTCTCCACTTCAATAGGAAAGGTATCAACCATTCCTATGTGGAATGCAGTCAGGCAAAATGCTGGATGATTAAATCATGATAGAAATGTCACCACACCTGTGAAGAGATAGGGGAAGTCAGGGGTATGGTTGAAAGGGTTGAGCCTGTCGTCCCACCTGATCTCATTGATCATGTTTGCAAGGGTGAT
>NW_004457634.1:6910-8012 GCF_000313135.1 Acanthamoeba castellanii str. Neff | reverse complement strand
TGCTGGCATGATGAGCGCTTCCGCAGCCGCACACGTGGCTGCCGCCGCTGTTGAGGACCAGCGAGCCGCGGTGACAGTGATGGAGCCCGTGCTGTTGTGACGAACGCAGAGAAGACCACGTTGGCGCCGCTGACAGGAGCCCGAGTTGATGAGGTGGCAGTCGAGGAGCGTGGTCGAGGTGCCGTTGAGGTAGGAAGCGGGCGAGGAACTCGCCGCTACGCGTGAGGCCATAGAGGGCGAGGCCCTTCCGATCGCCCTGCGGCAGCCAGTACAGCACGAGCCCGCTCGCCGCTCCCGCCGCCAGGTCCCCGGCCCACAGCATCCACCGCTCCCGCCTGACTCTGTCAGCCGCCGCTTCTTCTTCTTCTTCCCACCCCACCTCTTCGTCGTCGTCGTCGTCGCCCGGCTGCTGCTGCTGGTCGTGGTGGTCACCGAGGTCCGAAGCAGTCGTGGCGGCGGCGGCGTCGAGGGCGAGGGAGGAGCACGGGCGGGCCAGGGACCCGGGCAGGGCTGCCACCTCCTCACTCCCGACGAGGTCAGCGATACAACTGCGGCAGCGGCGGCACGTGGCTGTCGCATCTTGTCGGCCAGTCGGGCCGCCACGTCGAGCACCGCCCAAGCGGAGGACTGGCTGTCGACCAGCCCGGCGCAGGCGAAGAAGATGGGCCGCACGGCACCCTCGACCTCAGTGCTGGCGGAGGACTTGAGGAACCGCTCCAGCCGCTGCTCCTCCTCCTTCGCGCACATCTCGTCTTCCTTCTTCTCCCACGTCGCCGACTCCACAGCTGCACGCCCGTTCCTTGTTAACAGTGACCCAACACGCCGCACACACACACACCGCACACGCATACACACGCACACCGCATGCACGGCACACTTCACACGCGCACCTGGCAACGACGGGGTGGTGCTGTCCTTGTCGGTGGCGGGCTCGAGGCGCAGGTCGGAGGAGAGGAACGGGGCCGGGGCGGGCTTGTCCGGCAGAAAGAGGCCAGGACCTTGAGCTCGGCCGCCCAGTCGTGCGGTTTGGCGAAGAAGGCCGGGTGGAGCGGGTGCACGACAGGCAGCGTCTGGCGCTTGATCAGCGGCAGCACGCCCAGCG
>NW_004457634.1:5747-6624 GCF_000313135.1 Acanthamoeba castellanii str. Neff | reverse complement strand
CACACGTCGTGCCCTCCGTGTTCAGCTCACCCGAGGACTGCCGTTGACATGTACAGTCTCGCCCGCTGCCCGCTTCCTGCCGGCCGACAAAGGGAAGACGTTGATGCTCCTGATGTTGTACACAAAGCCGTTGCCAGCCGAGAAGTTGAAAACGTCCCCCACTGCCGATCTGCAGCTGCGTGTTGGGCGGGGTGAAGTTGGGCAAGGCCACGAGCACGGTGCCATTGGCTGGTCAGCACGGCAGCAATGGTCGTCACGCCGCCCACCACCTTGAAGGTGTCCGCCGCTGTGTGGAAAGCTTGGAAATCTCCTGTTTTTTTTCCCCCTGTATTTTAACGAAACCACGGCACCAAACCAGACTGACTCGCATTTCGTTGTCGCATTTCGTCATTGTCGCATCTCGTCATCGTCGCATCTCGTCGTCGTTGCCTCTCGTCGTCGTCGCATTTCGTCGTCGTCGCATTTCGTCATCGTCATCGCATCTCATCGTCGTCATCGCATCTCGTCGTCGTCATCGCATCTCGTCGTCGTCGCATTTCATCGTCGTCGCCGCATCTCGTCGTCGTCGCATTTCGTCGTCGGCGCATTTCGTCGTCGTCGCATTTCGTCGTCGTCGCATCTTGTCGCCCAACCACGTCGTCAAACCCTTGCCACTGTACACCTTGTACACCCCCCCATTCTTTCCCATTTGCGTTTGCGTTTGCATTCCCATTTGATTTGGTCGTGAGGTTCATTTGGCCTGTTGCCTGTTTGCCCTCCAACCCGGTCGCGCCTTATGGTGGATTGGGTGTTGGGCAGATAGGTGATGGGTGCCAATCCAGTGCTGTGCCCGTACTCGGGCACGCTGCAGGTGCTTGAGTTGGCATGGTGCTGGATT
>NW_004457634.1:0-4011 GCF_000313135.1 Acanthamoeba castellanii str. Neff | reverse complement strand
GAAAATATAACACCTGTGGTTCTCATACNCAACATGCATCCACATGCTTAACATGTGTATCATGTGTTTCACATGCATTTTATGCATTATGCATGCACAACATGCATCTCACATGCTTACCATGCATCTCACATGCTTAACATGTGTGTCATGTGTATCATGTGTTTCACATGCATTTTCTGCATTTTGCATGCACAACATGCATCTCACATGCATAACATGCATCTCACACACATAACATGTGTGTCATGTGTTTCACATGCATTTTATGCATTGGGAGCATGGCAACCTCATACTATGCATTAAATGCATATCATGAATTCTACGCGTTCTCGTTGCATCCCCTTTCTCTACAGCAAGATCCAGCATTAATTGTACTCAAGCCCCCTTTCCGCAGGAAGATTATTGAAGACAAAGTGCACCATGCCCTCTTGCCTCAAGCCACGAGCTTCTTCCAACACAGCGAGCTCAGGAGGCTGCCGCTGCCCCAGCTGCCACGTGTCAGGCGCCTCTCACGGTATTTCTCTCGCTCTGCGCTGCCCTTCTTCTTCTCTCGCTCTCGTTGGTGGTGGTCGTGGTGGTCGTGGCTGGCTGGTTTCCCTCTCAAAGTGTACGATGCCAACCACGCGAGGTCATCTTCCACGACATGACCTCCATGCCCACCGAGGACACCGACGAGCAGCAGATCTTGAAGGCAACCCCCCCACCCTCCAAAACTATTACCTCGCGGGGCTCTAATGATGTTGCAACTGTTGTGTGTGTGTTCGTGTGTGTTCGTGTGTGTGTGTGTGTGTGTGTGTTGCAGAGACTTTGGTCTCACATTGGTGGTGTGCAGCTATTCAAGAAGCGGAGGAGCTAGCGGGCCAGTCCCTCTTCGACGACGTCGACGACGACGATGTCGAAGAGGACCCTAACGTGCCGCCCGAGGAACGCGAACCATAATCTCGGTACCGCCACACCGCGCGTTCACTTCGTCTTCCTCCAGGAAGAGTGCCATTGTTGTCTGTCGGGTGTGAAGGTGTGTACAGAGAGAAGGAGACGATGTGGTGGCTGCGCTGGCGGTGGCCGATTTCTTGGTGGGTGGTGGAGGCTCACACGTTCTTCCACACGCCTCGGTTGTTCTTTACGACCATGACGCCCTCCAATTGCACCACCTTTGCCGAACGCGTGTGTCGTGTCGTGTGTGTTGTGGGGTGGGTGGATGGCAGGCAGGATGCCCACCTCAGGTACCAGCTGTCCGGGGCTGTGGATGTCCCCCCGATTCGATAAGCACGCCACACACACACACACACACGACTTCAGCGAGGAGGGATCCGGAGAGAATCGGTGGGCGAGGTAGGGTTCGTAGCCCTGCGTGCTGTTGCCTGAGCGTTCATGCCCACCAGTTCCTTCGCACCATCCCATCGATGATGAGAGGCCCCAGGCGGAACACCTGCACGCGACTACCCGGCAGCGGGTTGACGTCCTACCTTGTGTGATCATTGCGTTGAACGCGGCGTCGTTGCCACCGGCTCTGTGCATGGTGTCATTGCCTTCTGCCTTGTCAAGGAGAACGCACGCACCACTCCTCACCTTCCCCGCCGTAGCAAGTCCTTTATGGAAAAATAAAAAAATGCGCATTTCTTTAGCACGGCACACCATCGGAACCGTTTTGTTCACTTGCCTTGTAAGCGCTTGGCCTCGCGATTGGTCCAAAATGCGCGGCAGAGCATGGGCTTCAAGATGTGATAGGATTCAGCCCTGTAGGACGTCTTATTGGGCTGCTAGGACCTCGTCGTTTTAACCTGGAAATAGACATGTCGCCGTTTTTTTCGACAGCACACAATGCCACCATCTCCCCTGGCTCGATGGGATGCCCTCCAGCTACGGCAAGGTCAACCTTCCGCGGTGGAATCGCGATGACCGCGAAGGCAGTACTATCAGGGGCGGTAAACCGGTATGTCCGCGGTTGTCCGCGATGTCCGCGGTGCCTGGCACAGCCGTGGAGCTTCCGAATCAAGTGAGTTTTCCTTAATCTATCATTGGCTTCCTTGTGGGCGTGAGCAATTAGTGGAAAGAGTTTTTGGAGTTCCACTAATTCTGCGCGTTGCCCTCATGCGTTTGGACATTGTAAGGGGATGCAACGAAAACGCGTAACACTCGTTAAACGCGTTTAACTAGTTTAACTAGTAAAACACTGATTAAACTCGTTTAACGATCTGCCCACTCGTTGAACGTGTGGGCCACTCGTGAAAGGAGATGGCTTGTTTTCGCGGACATCGCGACCTCCCGCGGACATCGCGATTATCCGCGGACATCGCGGCCGGCGACTCATCCCCAAACGAGTGGAGAATGTGTGAAACGAGTAAAAACCGCGTGGAACGAGTAAAAAATGCGTAAATAACGACTAAAACGAGTAAATAACGAGTTAAAGGAGTAAAAAACGCGTAAAAAACGAGCAAAATGACCACAAACCACCTGTGGCAACACTGATTGAACGCGTTTTACGAGTGTTACTCGTTTTCGTTGCAACCCTTCAATCAAAGCGCGCGAGTTTGCTCGCTTGCCTTGATAGCGCCCTCCCCTCCACTGTTTTGCAACGAGAGTTCCCAGTACGGAGACGAGCAGAGATGAGTTGCCGCCCACGCGGGTATCGCGACGTTCGCGACTCATCCTGGATAATACTTAGCAGGCAGCCAGCAAGCAAGGCAAGCGAGCAAACTGGCGGGCCATTAGTCGTATAGTGATTTCTGAGATACAGGAGATGGCTTGTTTTCGCGGACATCGCGATCTCCCGCGGACATCGCGACCTCCCGCGGACATCGCGATTATCCGCGGACATCGCGATCATCCGCGGATAATCGCGACCTCCCCGCGGTGAAGAGTAGGCGGTCCGCGGGAGATCGCGATTATCCGCGGACATCGCGGCCGGCGACGCATCCCCACAAGTTGTGTTGCGGACCGCGCACCGAGCGCCCTGAATCGTGTGGCATCTTGTAGCCCATGGTCTAATTGGTCTAGAAACGTATTGGCAGGCCGCTAGCTATGAAGGCAAGCGAGCAAACTGGTGCGCTTTAATTGGTCGAAGGATTGTTAAGGCACAAGTTGTGGGGCGAGCAGTGCACCGTAGCACCCTGAGTCGTGCGGCATCTTGTAGCCCAGAGTCTAATTGGTCTGGAAAATAATTGCCAGGCCGCTAGCTATTAGGACAAGCGAGAAAAACTGTGCTCTCGCTTGTGTGCTGTCGAAAAAAACTGCGACATGTCTATTTCCAGGTTAAAACGACGAGGTCCTAGCAGCCCAATGAGACGTCCTACAGGGCTGAGTCCTGTCACACCTTGAAGCCCATGCTCTGCCGTGAATTTTGGACCAATCGCGAGGTCAAGAGCTTACAGAGCAAGCGAGAAAACGAGTCTTCTTGCTTGTGTGGCGATGGCCGCGCAATAATTTAATCTAAGTCTATAAACTCCGCGCCGGCGAGTAGGTCGAAACTGGACAAAATCCGGGGACGGTGAAAGTCCGTGTGCTGTGTTTGTTCCTTTGCTTTATGGTACACATGCCCACCCCTCCTGTACAGAACCAAAGAACACCCCTTCCCCTCCACTTGCTCTTGCGGAGGCCTGGCCACCCACAGCGCCCAGCCCAGTGTGGCTGCCTGTCGTCACCAGGCTGGCTCTCTCTTGGTTACGACGAAGGGTGGTTAGCCCTCCATGCCGAAGAGGCGCTTGCGGGTCTTCTCGAAAGCACGTTCACGGAAGGTGTTGGGGTAGCGGGAGAAGATGTCGTCGACGGTGGTGCAGTGGACCTCCTTGAGCGAGCCGCGAAGGTCAAAGTCGGTGTAGCGGGTGACCTGGACAAAGAGCTTGGGCATTCCGCGCAGGAGAGTGCGGATGGCCTCGTCGGTGAAGCAGGAGCACGAGATCAGGTAGAGGTCCTCCAAAAGCGGACATCCGACGGCGATCGCATGGAGGGAAGCCTCCGTCAGATTGTTGAGGTTGTTGAGCTCAAGTCTCCGCAGGTTCGGGCAGGCTT
>NW_004457636.1:15897-17163 GCF_000313135.1 Acanthamoeba castellanii str. Neff | reverse complement strand
CGGAGCCCGGCCGGGGCCGACGCAGTCCCCCCGCCCACGCCTCCCGCCGTGGCGACTCCTACAACGGGAGGGGGGCAAAGAACGAAAACGGAAATAAGAAAAGTAAATAAAAATGGTTGCACGAAATATGGAAGGGACGGAGTACTTGTGCGCGTCCGACGGCAGCGAAGGCGTAGAGTACTACGACTAAAAGGAGAAGAACAGAGAGACTGCCGTGCTTCTTCATCATCGTGTGAAGTGTGGCGCTGGTTTGGCCCAGTTATTAAATTCCGCACATATTTTGGCGCTAAGAAATGGTTGTTGCTTTTCTCGCTTGCTTCGGTATCCCTGCGCTGGTTGAGAGTGGGCTTAAGGAGCCTCCATCTAGCACCTTCTTCCTCTATCATGGTGTCATGGTCTGCCTGGCCCCAGGCACAGATGGTCCCATTGAAGGTGTGCATTGGATGTATGCACATGGCTCTGGGCTGAAGGAGAGGCACACCTTCTCACCCTGTGCCAGTGAGGTGCTGGGGTACAGCTTTCTCAGGTGCAACCTGGGCTGCCTCATGGCTAAGGTTGTCATTGTGCTGTACTTAGATTGGCAGTTGGTGGCTGGGGAGACCAGCAAGCAAGTCTGACTGTGTGGTGCTGCCTGATCTGATCCATGCCAGTTTTGATGAGGGGAGAAGGCACTCTACCCCAACAATGATAATTCAGAGTCTGACAATGGGGATGAGCATGGTCAGTGGATCATGATGTCTGTCAAGAACACGCCCAAGATATCATAACTATTGTTAAATTTCTGCGGAATTGTTTTTGCTCTCTTTTTGTGTGTAAACTTGCAAAATGACGCGTCGAGCCAGCCAGTACAAAAAAAAAAGAAGACCCAAGAGCAAGAAGGTGCCACGCACCACGATGGAGAGACCAAAGGCGACGTTCGTCGTGACTGTGCTCTTCGTGGTGGTCCTTGCCACTGTACCCGCCGTTGCCGGGTTTATCAAGCGAGACGGGATGGGGTTCGTGGACTCTGCCACCAGCCAGCCGGTCCGCTTCGGCGGCACCAACAACTACTACCTCCACTACAAGGTACCCCCAAAGCCCCCCTCTCTTTCATTCCGTCCTCAACCCATTATAACCAACTTTTGTTCATTGGCCAACAATTAATAAATAATTTTTTGACCACGCGCCAATGGACACCACAGCCAAAGCAGATGGTGAACCACCTGTTCGGCAATGCGTCGGCCTACGGGTTCAACGTGGTGCGCGTGTGGGGCTTCACCGACGTGG
>NW_004457636.1:4013-14350 GCF_000313135.1 Acanthamoeba castellanii str. Neff | reverse complement strand
CTATGCGGGCGTGGACTCGCTCGGCTTCGGGCGACTGAGCTCGATCGACTTCCTCACGGCGCACCTGTACCCGTCGTCGTGGAGCAAGAGCGTCCAGTGGGCCGACGGCTGGATCCAGACCCACAGTCAGTGGGCGCACCAGGTCGGCAAGCCCGTCGTCATGGAGGAGTTCGGCATCACCTACGGTACACATCCCGCTTTTACTTGATATCTGAAGTAGTTGTTTTTTTTCAATTTACTTTCTTTTTGCTTTATTTGATTGGTTATTTTTATACAGACAAAGATGTTTTATTTACATACCATACACTTTCCTCTATTCCATAAATGTTTGTGCAGACCAGGTGAATATTTACACGCAGTGGACCAACGCGATGTACAATGCGAGGTACAACGGGTGGAGCTTCTGGATGCTGGTGACGGACAACTACCCCAACTACGACGGGTTCGCCATCAGCTGCGGCTCCGACGCGTGCCGCCTGCTCGCTCGGCAGGCCCAACGCCTCTCCGCCCTCCCCTGATCACCAGTTTCTTGTCACCACCCTTCTTTGTTTTTGCCACGGACACAAAGTGTCGCTTGTGGTGTGCACCAAACAACCGAGCCCCGCGAGGTTTACTGCGCGGGAGCCTCCTCCTCTCGCAGCAGGGGAGGGAGCATCGCGGCTTCAAGGACAGCCCGGTCGGCATCGGTGAACGCCGTCGGCCATGCGCGGAGGAACTGCAGGACGTCCATCACGGCGGCGAGGCCACCTTCTCTGACCGTTGCAAGGAAGTCATCGCGCGCTTGTTGCGCCGTCTTCTTCACCCTGCGCTCACAGTCGTGGCACGTTCGGCCGCGTTTTTCCTTGACGCAAACACCAGTGCCGTGCGGTTCGAAGGTGATGCGCAGACCTTGGTCGGGGCGGATGCGAAAGCCGCCCTGCACGGCAAACTCGGGGTGCGTCCAGCGTTCCGGTTGGTAGTGGATGTCGTACGGCCACCTGTACCGCAGGTCCAAAGCACCATCACGACACAGCGCACCGCTGATCAGTCGCGATTGTCACATCGACGCACTCTGGGCATAGATCGTAGGGGAGAGAGTACATGAGCGTGTCACTTCTGCACTTTTCGACGCGCTGGAATGATTGGATGGATTGTCAGCATCAGCGTACGAGATGGCCACCCTAAAGGGTGAGAGAACAATCCACGTACCGAGAGAAGCGTCAGTCTCTGATTTCCTATTATGGCCCAGTCGTTGCCCTGCCTGTAGACCGCCACGGGGCCGCCTGTTGGGTCCAGCAGCACAGTCTGGGAGAGCTCTCGCGTGTATTGCCGCTCGCCCAGCTGCCACAAGCTCGGTTCCGGCGTTCCGGAGAACAGAGTGGAGAGTGGGAAGCTGAGGACCACGCAGCCGTAGCGGTTGTCTCGCAGGGCGGCACGTTCATATCTTAGTCCGTCGTTGTCAGAAGCGTCGCGAAAGGCCCGAATGGCTGGAACCGAGGTGGGGTCGATGCCGAACCATGCCAGTTCGACTTCCGTGTATTGGTCGGCGGAAGCATGTGCCTTAAACTCGAGGAACTCGCTGGAGACTGCATCGTGTATCATTGCCAGCAGCGACGTGTTGGTAGTTGCATGCCGCACGACTGTCTGTTGCAGCGACAGCTCGACTCGCCCCAAATTGACCGAGGACGCCGACCCAGACACTGGTTGGTCGAGATGCAGCGTCACCTTGCGATTTCCTCTCCAGTGAATCAGGCCGAGCCACTCCTTCGGGTCCTTGACTAGCCTGAGCACACGCCTATTGCGGTCGTTGACGAGGGTGAGGAGGCCGTCCATTACCCTTCGGCGATCGTGCAGCGGAGGGAGCATGTCGGGGCCGAGCAAGCGAGTTGCATCCCCCGAGAATCGGAGACGGAGAACGTTTTCGAGTCTTAGGGCCCACCTCTGCAGTCTTACTTCGCCCACACGCTCGTCCTCGCCCCAGTCCTATTCACAGTGTTCCGCAAATGAGTATTCACCACAAGTACGCATCGAGTTCTAAATACCTTGAGTGTAAGTTCCCCGGCCAGCGCTTTCCGGTAGTGCTTCGGCTCCTGAAGGTCTCCCATCGCACTGTCCCCATTTTTGGACTAGCACCCAAAAAACTGTGAGCATGGCTTCGATGACAGCGAAACTGAAGGCAAAGGGAGCGGACCAAAAGTGCGGCACGGAAGACAGCGGCCAGTCCCGTGCCATCATCCCACAGCTGCTGGTCCTTCCACTCCTCCAGGCGAATAATCCCATCACCACGCAGAACAGCGTGCGCCAACGCCACCAAAACGGTCTTGCGTTGGTCGGAACACATGTTCGGTAGCTTCGCTTGCAGCTCCTCGAGGGCCATTTTTCTCTTTTCTTCATGCCCAGAGGAGATCTCTCCCACCTGCTTCATGAGCGCTAAAAGCAGTAATTTAGTTGGTGGTAAGAGCACGTTCACACTAGCCACGCTGTGCTTGTACCAGCTTCTTCCTTGGCCTCTATGAAATCGTCGGAGCTGAGCTGGCGCCTCTTGCTCCCCGGCGGGTCATGGTCGGTGGTGTCCCCCTTGAGGATGGGTCCATCAGGTTCCTTGCGCTTGGTCGTTTCTTGCGCCTTCTTGAAGTCAGCCGAATCATTGTCCTGGGACGCTTCCTTTTGCTGCGCCTTTTCCATGGGTTGAATGTTGGTTTGGCTGTGAGCCCAGTTTATTTGTTTTCCAGGTATCGGTAACACAGATAAAGCTAATTAATTGGGCCCCCACCAAAATGAGACAACCCTTTCCGGGCTCGTCCTGGTATTCGCCGAGGACAATTTTAGGGCATGTTGACATCCGAAGATGTTGTGTTACTTTCTTGAGCTAATGTTCACAAGGTTAAGGCCCCGTTCTACTGTTTTGCCGGTTGGCGGTAACTACGGGAAGATGTCGACAATAACCGCGCAAATTCTGGACAAAAACCGGCAAACTGTGGAATCCCAATTACTCGTAAGCTACGAGTAATTGGAATTCCGTAATCATCCCCTTTTTTCCAGGCACCAAAAAGGTGGAGGAAAAACAATTTCTCCCTTCCGGTCTGGACAATGCAGCTCGCCAAGAAGAAGAAGAAGGGCCATCAGTCAAGCCCCTAAGGTTGTGTAGCTGCGGCCAAACTCTCAAAAATAAGTTCAAACATTTTAGGCATCAAATCTGCCTTTTTTCAGCACCAAATTCGCCACCCACCATGTCTTCTTTACCACCTGCCATGTCATCTTTCTTCACCACCCACCATGTCATCTTCCTTGCCAGTTCCATCATCTTCTTCACCACCCACTGTGTTGCTTTCTTCACCGCCCGCCATGTTGTCTTCCTCATCACCTGCCATGTTGTCTTCCTTGCCAGTTCCATTGTCTTCTTCACTGCTCACTGTGTTGTCTTCTTTGCTGCCTGTTGTTTTGTCTTCTTCACCACCCACCATATCATCTTCTTCACCACCCATGCCATCATCTTCCTGCTCACCCACTCTGCCCTTCCTTCTGCCATGTGGTGTACTAGACAGTCCTGAGGTGTTCAATATACACTATCCATCAACACATGAAGCATCAGCAGATACCTTCTCCCCACAACCAGTGTACACCTTCACCACTGCAGCAGCACGCCCAACCACCCTCACATCACACCTATCAACATGGGCACATGAGGTCCTTGTGTCATCACTGACACTGTGGCTGATCATCAACACCAACCAGTGGCTCTCTGTCATTGAGAAGCAGCCATGCAGCTGCACCAACTGCACAGGGACACAGAAGGTGCTCACAGGTGAGTGGAAGGGCGAGGTGGTCACCATCACCACACAGTGCATGACATGCTGTCAGCCACAGAAGATCAGCAATGTTGCTGGGTGGGTGGTGGGTGAGGGCAAAGGAGGGAAGCACAGACCTCTCATCACCCTCAAGTCAGTAGCGGCAGCTGCAATTAATGGTGTTGGCCATGAAGTCTACATGCAGTGACATGTGGACATGGGCCTCCCCTACCTTACCGCAGCAGCTCATAGGGAAATAGAGAAGGTGGTCTGGGAGGAAGGCATCAGGAGAGCAAAGGCAGAGCAACAGAAGCTGATGGTGGACTGGTACCAGAGTGGAGAGTGGCAGCTTCAGAATCTCAGTGTTAATGGCTCCTGGAACACTAGGCACAAGTCCAGCATGGGCACCTTCACTGCAGTGGATGTTGAGCGCAGCAAGATTGTGCATGAGGAGACAATGCTCAAGGAGTGCATGCAGCAGATCAATGGGAAGGAGGTGGTCATCACAAAGGGTAACTACCTGGGCACATTGCAGGGCATGGAGTGCAAGGGATTCTGCCACCAGATCAACTGGCTGCAGGAGAGGGGGCTGCTGAAGAACATTGAGTGTATTGCCCATGACAACAATGCCTCCATTGAGAAGATCATGGCAAGCAACACATGGCTTGCACACATCAAGGTGCACACCATTCTCTCCTGTGTGATCATTAGCCATGCACACACAAACATGCACAACACTCATGTGTACCTGCACTCACAGAGCTGCCTCAACCAGGCCACCTCAAGAAGAACTATGAAGCAAAGATCAAGGTGGCCCAGGGTGACACTGTGGCGCTGCAGGGTGCATCCAAGAGGTTTGGCCGCCTGCAGGCCTATGGTGACACAAACTGGGAGTGAGAGTCAACATACCATGCCAAGGTCATCCATCATGTGCTCTGTGCCAAGGCCCATTACTTCAACCCAACATGTGATGCTGGGTGCCCCTGTTACCGCCATGTCAACATCATCAGGATCAGCAGCATCAACAACAACTCAGTGCTGGTGCAGCAGCCAGACAAGGTGCTACTGCACATCATGGCGTACCTTGACCACAAGTTGTTCTTCTGCCTTGCCTCAATCTGTAAGCGCCTCTACACCATGTCATCTGACCACTCATGTGCCCACTGGTTCCTCTGTGTGTGCACAAGGAAGCACCATTACAAGGTCAGTGACTCAGCATGCACAGATCTGAAGCCAAAGTTTGAGATGGTGCACAAGATCCTTGACCAGTTCACTGCCATTGTGCCTCAGACCACACGCCACCAACACACCTGCTACAATGAGTCAACCAACAACCTGTGCATGAAGGAGAAGCCCAAGCACAAGACGCACCCCTCCACTGGTGTTGACTGTGCCAATGTGTCCTGGCTCAAGTGGAATCACAGCATGGGCAAGGTGAAGGAGCTCATCATCACTGCCCTTGGCCTCACAGGCAATACCCTGCAGCAACACTCCTGGACCTGCCTGGACCACCACTGCCAGCATGATTGAGAGCATCAGTCATCATGCCACTTCAAGTGCACAGCCATCAAACATGGCAAACGCCACCACCAGTGTCATGCTGAAGAGATACAAGCATCTGCCAGGCTGGGAGATGAGTACCTAGATTGCCTCAACAAGACCAAGTTCAATGTGCCTAGCACAGAACCAGCCACAGCACCTCCTACACAGACCAAGGTGAGTCTCCCCTGTTCACCTTCCCCCATTGTGGTGGTACTTAACTGACCTGCTGGCCATGGTCACCACCATCCACAGAGTGTGAAAGAAACTTGTGGCTCTTCCTGCTAATGAAGACAACAACACACCCCTCACCTCCAACAAGATTAGTAACATGAAGAGCACTCAGGTCAACAAGGAGCTAAAGAAGCAGCACCTTGTCCTCATGTACAAGGGTCAAGGTAAGCTGGAAGAGAAATGAGCATGCCTCATCCAATTTGTTACAGACCCTGATGCCCACCAGATGTACCTGAAGTGCAATGGTGGTCAACCAAAGAAAAAGGCCCATGTTGAAGTGTGTAGTCCTCCTCTCTATCATTTTGATTGGCCAACATGACTAACAAACTGTGATGGGGCAGGGTGAGAGTGACAACAGAGCAAACAAGAAAGCAAGAGGAGTAAGACTCAGTGTACCTGATGAGCCTCTCATTGATGGCCTTGAAGCCCTCTCCTTGACAGTGCACTGATGGGTCACTGGCCATGTCATCTTCTTCATTGCTGGTCTCATTGCCTTCTTCATCACCAGCCATATCGCCTTCTTCATTGCCTGCTGAGTCATCTCCTTCATTGCTGGCCACATAGTCTCCTTCATTGCAGGCCATGTTGTCTCCTTTGTTGCCTGTCTCATTGTCTTCTTTGTCACCAGGCATGTCACCTTCTTCATCACCAGCCTTCTGTCACCTTCTTTGTCACCAGCCATGTTGTCTCCTTTGTCACCCACTCAGCAGCTTCTTTGTTGCCTGCTGTGTCACCACTGGCTGTGTCGTCTCCTTTGTTGCCTGCTGCATCATCTTCTTCATCACCCACCACATCATCTTCTTCATTGCCCACCACAACATCTCCTTCATTGCCCACTCCACTTCACCACCTGCAACCCCATCATCTTCTTCGCCAGCTGCCCCCGTCACCATGTCAATTAATGAGATAATGCACATTTTCTCACTGACTTTCTCTCACCAAATAATTGCCCAAATGTATTTCGCAAATGCAAAACGAAATCTTCGCGGCGGACCAATCGGGTAAACGGTAGAACGGGGGGCCGTCCTGGTATTCGCCAAGAACTGTGCACAACGCGGAAATTTAAAACGTAATTTTTTGCGTTGCGGAAAAATTAGGGCGCAAACGCCCGGCAAAATCCTGGCAAACACAAGAAGTACAGAAAGCACACAGTGTCCACAACAAGCTTAAGCTGTTGTCCAAGTTTGCCACAGTTCTGCAACTTGATGAACAGCAGGAAACCCCATCCTACAGCCAGCACCTGGCTCAGAGGATTGCCAGAATCACTAAGCAATATCTCAGTGAGGATGCTGATTTTCCTGTGCCACAGTGGACAGGTACCTCTCCTTTCTTGCATTGAAGAGTACCCTTGAACTGCATGCCCTTCACTATTGGAGGAGCTGGCCAAGCAGCTGGATGACCTTGCCACAGGACCTGGTGCAGCAGATGTGAGCCAACTCAGCAGATTGGGACTCCTCTCTGGTGATACTGCAGTGATCATCATGGTATCACACATGCATGTTTTGTTGCTCTGAATGATTAATGCCATAATATTGTTGGCTTATGTTTTCCACAGTGAACTACTTTACAACCCTCCCTTCCAGTCTCAGTAATCAGTGGACAACATGCTGCTCTCACATCCAGTTCATGATCAACCTCACATCATATTAAGTGAAGTTGTGTCTCTCACCAATAAAATCACTTTTAACTTGACACATTCTGAGTTTTTATGAAATCTGTTTCAACTCAAGTCCCTCAATATCACTTATCAGTAGTGGTCTAGCAGGTAAATGTTCAGATCCAAATGTTCAAAACTGCCAAATCTCAGTGAGAGCAGTGGCATGTGCAGTGGGGTGGTGAGTGGAGGTGAGCAGCCTCACCCTCTAGTGAATGGAATGTTGTCTGCAAGCATGTTGAACTGGGCCTCAACATTTGGATTGACAGTTGTGAGAGCAGAAGCATCTTGTTTACTCCAATGGTGACCAGGGCCTGAATGCAAGCCCAGATTGAGTACTGATTGTACAGACATCTGGTTTTCCAAGATACACAATGATTAGAATCACAAACTTTTACAAACTAACACCCCATCTGCACTCCACCTCCACTACAGTTCAATCCAGACTCCCTTCTTCCACTGGAGAACTACATGCTCCCTGCTGAGGAACCCATGCCAACAAACTTGATCAATCCTTTGAGGCACACCTCTCCTGAGCTCACACCAGTTTGGCCTGCTGTTGGTGCTGTTGTGGCTCTTGCTGCACCCAACAACAACCTGTCTCACTCACACCAACCAAGTGTTCATGAAAAAGGGTCAGTGACCCTTTTTGCTTAGCACAAAAATCAACTATCTGTATGTTAATGGCCACCATTTGCTGTTTTTCATGAAGTTGGTGTACAAATCAAGGAAAGATTGGATATCATTTTCAGAAAATATACAGAAGGGATGTCATGCAGAAGATAAAGCCAGATTAACCAAGTGTTCAAAAAAGGGTCAATGCTGGCAGCATGTACAGATTGTCAGGGCTGTAACACCAGCATCTGCACACCCTCCAGAAACAGATTGGTGTCATCAGTACACTTCGGCCAGTTCAATGCCCCTAATCTGAGAAATGTGAACGGAAAATGTGTGGAAAATGCAAGAAAAGACCTTAAAAAATGCACATATTTCGGCGAAATTGCAATCCGACGCGTAAATGTGTACATAAAAAGGGATTCTGCCTTTGTCATTCCTTCTTCAATAACATCTGCACATGCACCACTGCACATGCAGGCCTCTGAAATTTATGTCGGTTGGCGGGCACAGGGCTGCGACAAGGGCGCAACAAGGCCTCCCTGGACGTGTATGCACCACAGGCCAACTTCCTGGCGCTCATGATGACCAGCGACAGGCAGGCCATTGGGTCCTACCACGGCATGGCCTACACCAGCTCCCTCGCCTGGAAGCTCAAAGATAAAATCGATCAGTACACGTGCATGTCGTGCGTGTCATGCGTGTTGTGTGTCATGTGGCACGTGTGCGTGTGTTGATGATTGTTGTGTGTTCAATTGCACCATCAGGTCGTTCATGCAATTGTTCTATGTGGCGCACATGGGGCCAAGCCCGGTGGCGCGGGCGCCCGAATGGGATGACAAACACGCCGCGTGGCAGCGCAGCCAGCGCCCATGCGCCGCCAAGAAAGCGAAAACGAATGCGAAAGCGAAAGCGACGGATGCAGCATCGGCCGATATGGTGCGCCACGTAGACGACGACAACGAAGGCGAGATCGAGGCAGCGCGCAGGCAAATCCAAGAGCGTGAGCGAATGCCAGAGGATGAGGTGGTAGGTGATGATGCTGGTGCGTGTGCGGTGGTGCATGTGCCATACCTCTGATCATTCGTATAATGTTCGTTGCCAGTACTGGTCCCTCCCGCACAGCATACACTCCTACGCACGACACACGACACAATACCGCACGACACGACACACGACACGACACGTGACTAACATTGATGTTGGAGATGGTGAGAGGAGGGAGGCGCACCGGCCTTGGGCACCCACTCGCAGCCGTCGATGGCGCAGCAGTCGCCCGCGGCGAAGACGTTGTCCTTGGTCACGGCCTGGAGGGTGGTTTGACCCGCACGAAGCCATGCTCGTCGGTCGCGAGGCCGCTCGCCCGGAAGAGGGGCGGCGCGCCCGGGCCGGTGGCCCACAGGAGCAGGTCGTAAGGCAGCGGGGCGACCTCTTCGCCGCCGCTGTCGAGGTGGACCAGGCGCGAATCAACCCGGACCGCACGCGCGTCGGCCAGCAGTCGGATGCGCTTCTCTTTGAGCTTGGCCCGCACCGCGCTCGACGTCCACGACCCACTAATTTGTTGATTTAACACATTCCCTGAGATCGTTGTGTGCGTGTGTCGTGTCGTGTGCGGTGCGTGCGGTGCGTTCGCTGTGTACGGTGTACCGTTCAGAGAGGACTTGTGGGCTGTTGGTGACGATGGTGATGTTGACCGACACGTCCGGACATTGCGCGTGCACGCGCGCCTAAGCAATTATATTTGAATAGTTGAGATAAAAGGTGTGTGTGTGGTGTGTGTGGTGTGTGTGGTGTGTGTGGTGTGGCGTGCCTTCATCGCGAAGGCCATCTCCACGCCAGCCGCGCCGCCACCAATCACAACAACGTCGGGCGAACGCCCCCACTCGTTCCAGCCTCGCCTGCCCAAAAGAACGGCGCGTCAGTCGTGAGCACACACCAATGCAGTGAGGAAGGAGTATGCTAGACTTGGGTGCGGCCGCACCTGCTCTCGAACTCCTCGAGTTGGGCCAGCAGGCGGGAAATTGGGCGTGTGCTCAGCGCGAACTCGCGCACGCCGGGAACCTCTTCTGTGCCCTGTCATGGGTGCACCACCGATCAGTTGCTGCCACGCACGACACACGACACACAGCACACAGCACAACACACGGCACACGACACACGGCACACGACACGTACCTTGGTGACTGATCCGATGTCAACGGCGAGCAGGTCGTACGGGATGGAGGGCACGTAGTCCTCATGGCTTCGCTCTTCCGCTTCGGCTTCGGCTTCAGCGTCCTCTGCGGTCGTTGGTGGTGGTGGTCGTGGTGGGTAGTCGGTGAGGTCGCCGCTTTGGTGATCGGCGACGCGCCGGCACACGACCAGGTTTCGGCAAAGTCGATACGCTCGGCCCATGCGTGGATGAACCGCGCGCCGCACCACTTGGCCAGCGGCTCCAGCCGGATCCTGCAGCTCTGCCACCACCTCGCCAGGAGATTAGATCAATCAACCGCACGCGCACGCACACACGGCACACGACACGCAGGGCA
>NW_004457636.1:2868-3818 GCF_000313135.1 Acanthamoeba castellanii str. Neff | reverse complement strand
ATCAAATAAATCAATGTAAAGATTCTTCTTGTACCTGCACATTGGCATGGCCTCCACCCACCAGAACCACGTCAATATACTCGCTGGGCGGCTTCTTCACACCGCTGCTGCCTGCTTCTGCTTCCTCCATCCAAGAAAAAACAAAACAACACTTTTCTAATTTGTTGTAGCGCAGCCTGACCAGACCGAGCTGAGTGGGAGAGTCTTGAAGGCAATGTACATTTTAATGGAGCTGCTCTGGTACACAACACGTTTTCAGACCACGAGCAGGACCATGCCACACCCCTGAGAGGGCCCTTCACACGTCCTGCGCCCAGCGGCGTAGGAGGTCCATCGGAGTCTCGCCCGCGTAGTCCGGCGACAGGAAGCTGGCGCCCCTGCCCAGCAGCATGTCGACCACATCATGGTGGTGCTGCCTGAACACCGCGAACCAACATCACCAAACACACGTCAGAACCACACACACACACACGACACAACACGCGCATGATACCTGATGGCAGCGTGGAGCGGTGTGTCGCGAACCAGGGAGCCGCCGGGCAGCTCGGCCACGGCCGAGTTGCGCCTCGTGCCCAGCCGCGGCTCGGTCTCGGCCCCGTGCTCCAGTAGCAGCTCGACCACCCGGCCGTGGCCCGCCTTGGCCGCCACGTAGAGCGGCGTGGCGTGGCCCACGCGCCGATTGACGTCGCCGCCGTGTTCGATGAGCAGCCGCACGACGTCCACGTGGCCCGCGCCACACGCGTCGAGCATGGGGCTCGTCTCGTGGCCGCCGAGCGTGTAGGGCGCGTCGATGGTGGCGGGCTCGACCACCTGGCGCGCGAGTAGCGTGGCGACACTCCTGGCGTCGCCCTGGCGCACGGCCTCGCGGAAGGCCGACTGGGCCTTGCGGGCGCGGCGCTCGCGCTCTTCGCGCTGGGTGAGGGGCCGGCCGTGGATGAGGCGCTGGCCAC
>NW_004457636.1:0-1193 GCF_000313135.1 Acanthamoeba castellanii str. Neff | reverse complement strand
AAGTTCGGCCTCGACGTCATGAGCGTGTCCTGGGAGGACAACGGCCGCTTCAAGGGCTCGTGCTGGGGGCCGTGCATCAGCGACATGACCCTCAACGTGCTCGACCACGCCCTCCCGCTCGTGCGCCACCCCAACTTCGAGGACCTCACCTGGTGCGCCACTGCACATTCACATCTTTTCATCTTACGAAATTCATCTGATTTATTATTCTACACGAATCTTCATCTTCATCATCTTCGCAAATAGAGAGCATAACTCTCATCTTTGCTTTTTGGTTGGTCGCTACGCAGGGACGTGCCGATGGAGAAGATCCCGCTGGTGGTGGGCAACGAGATCAAGGGCGGCCAGCTGTACACGGTCACGCTCAAGGAGTACCTCGAGAACTTCCGCCTCTACCTCCACAACCCCCAGTCGTGGAAGGGCTCCAAGTACGACACCTGCTTCCACGTCGTGTGTCATGTTGTGTCTAACCACCATCGTGTCGTGTGTCGTGTGTCGTGTCGTGTTATTTGCAGGACGTCGCTGTACGCGGCGGAGAGGGACAGCCATGCGCTGATGTCGTCGCAGGCGTGCTTCCTGCCGGTTCCCAAGGGCAGCGACGCCACGTTCAACGTCTCCATCTTCAACTACCAGTCCTACAGCGGGCACCCGGCCGTGCTGGCCATCGTCGCCACCAGGTACGTGTCGAGCGCGCGTGGTGTCCGTGTGTGTCGTGTGATGCGTGTGATGCGTGTGATGCGTGTGATGCGTGTGATGCGTGTGATGCGTGTGATGCGTGTGATGCGTGTGATGCGTGTGATGCGTGTGATGCGTGTGATGCGTGTGTCGTGTGTCGGAAAGAGGAAACTCACCTCGCAGTACAGTCAGGGCACGTCGGCGCAGGTGGTGCAGGACGGTAGTCAGAAGCTGTACTTCAACAAGAGCGGTGAGAAGGCCAGCTTCATCGGTCAGCGCCTGAGCGACAATCGCAAGGAACGCGGTGTAGCAACTGAGGGCGAGATGACCAAGGAGGAGAAGCAACAGGTACCATCACATGTTTGTACCACACACACACCACACACACACACACACACACACACAGTGATCCTGAACGAGGCCTAAGTCACTCACCATTGCATGACGCAGAACATGATCATGGTGATTCAAGTACCTTTGAAGCAAGCACAGCGACCCACGTATTTCATGCCACCGTA
>NW_004457638.1:281646-287452 GCF_000313135.1 Acanthamoeba castellanii str. Neff | reverse complement strand
GTGATCGAGGCCGCCAAGAAGTACCTGCCCGGTACCTCGATCGGCTACACCGATCCCCGCGTGACTGTCCACGTCGGCGACGGCGTCAAGTTCATGGATGAGCACGAGAAGCACTTTGACGTCATCATCGTCGACTCGTCGGATCCCGTCGGCCCGGCCGAGTTCCTCTTTGAGAAGCCCTTCTACCAGTCCATCAAGAAGGCCCTCCGCGAGGGTGGCATCGCCGCCACCCAGGCCGAGTGCCTGTGGCTCCACATGGACATCATCAAGCGCCTGATGGTCCAGTCCAAGGAGATGTTCAAGCACGCCGAGTATGCCTTCACCACCATCCCCACCTACCCGTGCGGTCAGATCGGCTTCGCCATCCTCTCGGAGCGCGACCAGTCGCCCAAGGAGCCCGTCAGGACCCTGCCCGCCGACAAGCTCAGGTACTACAACGAGCACGTCCACCGCGCCTCCTTCGTCCTCCCCGAGTTCGCCCGCAAGGAGCTCGAGCAGTAAACAAAAAGCAACAACACAACAATAAAATAAGACCAATAGAGGTTTTTTGTCTCATTTCTTTTGGCATGGTTAATTTATTTTGCTGCTATTTATTTATTTATTTATTTTGCGACTATGGCGAAGTGGCGCCGTCAGTGCTGTTGCCATCGTCGAAGTAGCGCGCGAGGAGGGCGGCCTCTTCGGCCATCTCTTCCTCGGTGCGCTTCGTTCGGTCCTTGTCCATGTCCAACTGCAGGCACACGTAGCGAAGGGTGAGATCGAGAGCGCCAACAACAACAAGTCGCCTGGACGAGAGGAAGAGGAAGACACGAACCCGCTCGTACACTTCATCGTTACGCGCAAAGTCGCCTCTCCTTCGCGGGATCACGTGGATATGCACGTGGCCTGCACACGCACACGCACACGCGTGCGACACAATGGAACGCAACACACATCAATCCAGCACGGTGAGATGGGCTGGGCTGAGCTGGGGAATCGCGCATGCGTACTGACGGTCTGGCCGGCGGCAGCGCCGTCCTGGATGGCCATGGTGAGGGCGTCGCCCTTGTAATGTCGCTCCACCACCTCACCGATCCGTTGAGCTGCACCAAGCAGCTCGTCAGCCGCAGGCCAAAGCGAATTGGGCGCGCGTGTCGTGCGGCATGTGTTGTGTGTGCGCGTGCGGTGCGAGCGCGAAGAAGCGGCCGAACCGGAGGTCCACAGGTCGCTCACCTCTGGAGGTGTGAGGTCGCGGAATCTGGCCACTGGCGAGTGCGGGTCAACCATCACCAGCCCGCAGCCGACAGACACGAGGGAATACATTACGTACCTCTCCTCTGAGAGATCACTAGGACGTGGCCTGCCCGGCAAGAAGAGCGTGAGTTTAAATCATTTAATTATTTATTTATTGTGGAAATGTAATAAATAATACACACTGAAATATATATAAAATAAATAGTGACGAAGTACCTGGCACGAGGGGCATGAGATTAACCAGGCCGTAGGACAGAGAGCTCCGGAAGAAGATTTGGCTGGCTCGCACGTTGTGCTGGTGTAGAAGGTGAATGAGATTAATAGTGCAGGGAGATTTTGAACCTTCCGCACCTGACCAAAGGCAATCGTCTCCACAACACCAGCCATCATCTGTGTCGGCAAAAGTGTGAAAAAAATTGCAATTATATTCATTGTTATATCTCAGAACCGTGGAGATATAAAAATACAATATCTCCACCAATAACGAGAGCGTTGTACGACGTCACCGCTGCAACCAATCAGGAACAGTAGCTAAGATTAAGAGTAGCCTGTAAGGCTAATTCAAGAGTCACCCGCACCGGTGTACAAGTTGTTTGGCCGGCCAGAATCACCAGGCGATTGTTTCACACACAAGCCACTGTCCATTGTTCGCACCAAGCTGAACTACAACATGCACACACCTCCGCTTCGCTTCTGGCTGCTTGCGGCTGTCGCGCTCCCCTTCCTCCTGGTGGTCGGTGGACAAGCCTCAACCGAAGCCTACTTCGGGGCCGCAGGCTACGATGTCGTCGTGAACACCCCGCTCGGCAAGCTCGGCGTGTCCGTACGGAGTTCCAGTTCCGCGCGGTCCCCTTCGCCGCGCCGCCCGTCGGCCAACTCCGCTTCGCGCCTCCGCAGGCGGCCGAGCCGTGGTCGGGGGTGCGCAACGCGACCGCGCCGCCCTTCGCCTGCCCGCAGCCGACCCAGAACAACGGCGCGTGGGCCGAGGACTGCCTCTACGCCAGCGTCTACGTGCCCCTCTCGTTCGAGCGCGACCGCCGGGCCAAGCGCGACGTGGTGCTTGTCGTGTCGTGCCGGGTTGTATGCTATGTAACTCACTCTTTCCTGAAAAGGTGGTGTTCTGGCACGGCGGCGCATTCCGAGGTGGTGGCCAGGTGCATCGTGGTGGTGCCGCAGTACCGGCTGGGCATCGTCGGCCTGCTGGGCCACGCCGCGTTCCAGGCCGAGTCGGGCACCATCGGCAACTACAACGACCAGCGCCAGGCCCTGCTCTGGGTGCGCGACAACATCCGCGCGTTCGGCGGCGACCAGCGGTCGGTGACCAGCACCGGCCAGTCGGCCGGCGCCATCTCGGTGGCCATTCACACCGTGTCGCCCGCCAGCGACGGCCTCTACCACCGCCCCATCAGCCAGTCGGGCGTCGGCTATATTCGGGCAAGCTGCTCGAGCCCGTCAGCTGGATCACCAACACCATGCAGAAGGTGGTCGACGCCCTGGGCTGCGACCTGATGAACCGCGTGCCCACCATTCTGGGCCTGATGCCGGGCTACTGCACGCTCTTCACCCCGGAGACCGCGCCGGCCGAGATGCCGCTCGTGGAGCTCCTCCAGTCGTTCTGGTCGTCGCTGGCGGCCAAGGGCAGCCCCAAGATCGACGGCTGGAAGCCCTACACCCGCGGGCTCACCGGCAACGGCAACGGCAACGGCCACGGCCACGGCAGCCATGCGTCAAGGTCATACCTTCTCATCGAGTGCGCGTCGTCGTGGCGCATTGACAACGCGCCGATCCAGACGGCCCAGTGCGCCTTCTTCAACTCGATCGCCTGAAAGGAAAGAAACGAAAGCTACATGCTCACACGGTGAACCGCCACCGCCCTCTTAAAACTTAATGTTGGGCTGCGATGGTTGCTTCAATTTGGCCTTGTGAGGTTTCCACGTTTTTCATTAATACTAATAATAATAAAAATAATAAACCACTCGATCGCTGTCACGGAACTGATCTCATTGGGATCAGCCGAGAGAAGAGAGATGAGCGAGAGGAAGGATAAGGCCAAGACCCTTCAGTCGTACCACGAGGCCTCGGCGTCCACCTCATCGCTCCTGGGCTCGGTCAAAGATGGAATTTCCAGCAATTCCAATTCGCCATCATCCAAATTGAGCAGGACCATGCGAGACCCCGCTTCTTCATCTCCCTCGACATCGGCCACATCATCCCCGTCGGGCAAGGACAAGAAGGAAGCGAAAAAGAATCACAAACATGCCAAAGACAAAGAACCGAGCGTGGATCAGGAGCAGCTGCTGCTCCAGGCCGAGAACAGGCCGCAGTGCGAGTGCGGCACGGCCTGCACCAGCCAGGACCCCCTCCACTGGGTCCACTTCCAACACACCCCGCGCTCGCCCACCGCCTCAGCCTCGTCCCACGGTACCCATCTCGGCCCTTTTTTGTTTTATCATTATTAAAAATAATATTATAATATTACGATTTTATAAAATATAATACTGTTATGGCGAGTGTTTTTGTTATTTTGTTATTGATATTGTTGTGATTTTGTATGATTTATTTATTTATTTATTTGGCCGGCTCGCGCGACTCACGTGTGGCTTGTGTGTCAGAGGTGCGCGTGCGAAGTAGCTCGCCTTCCACGACGGAGCGAGAGCCGGCCAAGAGCGGGCGCAAGACGCCGCGCGGGAAGAGCACACGACGGAAGAGCCGGGACCGAACGCAGCAGCCGGCCGGCGGCGACGGCGACGACGGGAGCAGCAGCGACTCGGGCTCGGGCGTGATGGGCACCGTGATCGTGCACAGCGGCGACCTGGGCGGCAGCATCCACTCGTTGAGCGGCGGCAGCAGCGCCGTGAGCGACGACGACTACAACAACGACGACGACGAGGGGAGCGGCACGATGGTGATTCGCGACGAGGTCATGCTCGAGCGGCTGCACTCGGGCGACTACGACGCCACCGCGGCGCCGGGCGCGAACGGGGACGACGCGGCGGCGTCGGTGATCGTTCACTCGTCGCGCTCCGAGGTCCAGCCGTCGTCGAGCGCCAACTCCCCACGGCCCTGGCTCAACAAGTATCGCTCACCCGAGACCTGGGTACGCATACGCGCGCGCGTGCGGTTCTGTCCTGTGACGCACGAAACTCACCGCACACACACACGACACGACACGACACGACACGACACGACACGACACGACACGACACGACACGACACGACACGACACGACACGACACGACACGACACGACACGACACGCATGGCAGGAACGAAATATTATCGCTTTGGAGAAGGGCGAGTTCACGGAGGACATGAACGAGGAGGCCTTTGGCAAGTACGTGCGCAACAAGCCACGGCCCTCGGCCCAGCAGCTCTTCGTGCAGCTCTCGTCGCCCGCCCTCCTCGCGGCCCGGGAGAAAGCCTCGGCGTCCGCACCCTCGTCGCCGTCGGCCAAGACGAAGAAGAAATCGAAGAAGACGCCCTCGTCCGCCGCATCGTCGCCCACATCATCAGCTCCATCGACTCCGCACTGATCAAAGCTCTACTCGCGAAGAAGAAGAAGAAGCTAAAGACCAGAAGAAGACCAGACGACGACGTGAAGTCATCGCCGTCACGGCGAACACCACCCCACGCACTCCACTCACTCCTGCCTCCCTGACGCACGAAAGATTTCTGTGTAAAAAATAAAATATTTATTTTTCCTTTTCACCAAATTAGGAAAATTAGCAAAATATAATTCTTGGCATTGTGGGGGCGTCGTTTCAAGGAGGTCTTCTGTGCTGACGCGTAGAGGAAACGAGAGGGGAGAGCTGTCGGACGGCTCTCATGATCCCGCTGGTGCACAGGCCGAGGCCGTCCCCTGGGTGGCTCGGGGGGCGGTGCGGCAGCGTGCTGGTGGGTATGGCCATCGGGGCCTTCATCCACACCTGCCTGCTGCTCCTGCTCTTTGGTGCCACCACTCCCTCTTTTCACAGCGGCCTGCCAACCTCCAGCGGCTCCACCTCCCTCGTCTCTTCTTCGACTCTCAAGACACAGCGAACACGAAGTGGTGCGCTTTCCGTTATATTTACTATACTACATAAAATAATGAGAATGGAACACAAAATAGTGTAGCAAAAAAATTTGAATACTTTATATTTAAATAGGGGCCGACGCGGCTGATCAAGTTGCCTCGGGCTCCACGCCTGCGCCGACTCGAGGAGCTGGCGCTGGAGCTTTCGCTCTGTTGCAGGACGAAGCTGGGAGGCTGAAGCCGCTGCTGCACGCCGGCCTGTTGCAGCGACAGCAGGAGCGCCTTCTTCGCCGAAACCAGACCAAAGCTGCGAGTGGTGGTGGCGATGGCGGGGCGAGGGCGGACCTGGTGCCGGCGGCGGTGGAGCGCGAGGTGGAGCGCGTGGCGCACGCCCTGGAGTCGGTCGGGCGCACCAAGCTGGCGGCCATCTTCCGCGCGTGCTTCGTGAGCACGCTCGAGACCACCACCCTCCTCATGCCCAACGGCCACACCCACGTCTTCACCGGTTTCGCCCTTCTCCTTCTTCTCCATGTCGTGTGTCGTGTACGTGTCGTGTGCCGTG
>NW_004457638.1:266072-281598 GCF_000313135.1 Acanthamoeba castellanii str. Neff | reverse complement strand
GTGTCGTGTCGTGTGTCGTTCGTGTGTCGTGTGTCGTGTGTCGTGTGTCGTGTCGTGTGTCGCGTGTGCTCACGAGCAGGTCGGGTGTGTTGTTGGTGTGCGCGCAGGAGACATTCCGGCGATGTGGCTGCGCGACTCGGCAGCGCAGGTGAACCATTACATCCCGTTGGCCGCCCACGACCTCCACCTCCAGGTCCTCATCGAAGGTGCGTTGCGTGTGCGCGGTCCACTTCTTGCTTCCGTTTCTCCAGCCATTCTCACTGTGTTGGGCGAATGGTGAGCAGGCCTGATCAAGCGGCAAGCCAATCGGATCCTGCTGGACCCCTACGCCAACGCCTTTCGCGACCAACTCTTTCACGAGTACGCCCATTCTCACGAGCTCGTCACCTGCTGCTATGCAGAAAAAAAAGGTGCTAAGCTGCCGCCACTTCCGCCGCAATCATGACAGTCTGTCGGCCAACGACCGGCGGGTGGGCAAGACGGAGGAGATCTGGGAGCGGAAGTACGAGGTCGACTCGCTGTGCTACTTCCTCTCCCTCTCCTTCAAGTACTGGAACGCCACCGGTTCGCGCGCTTTCCCACTTCTGCACTCTTTTCCATTTGTTTTGTATTTTGCTTGCGTTGGACTGGAAGGAGGGTGATGACGACGGTGGTGCAGGGAGCACGACGATGTTCGACGACGAGTGGCTGCGCGCGGCCGAGCTGGTGGTGCGCACGTGGAAGCTGGAGCAGAACCACGACCCCGACGTACTCCCACCACCGTAGCCCAGTCCTTGATGTTCTCCTGAGGCTCTTCTCATATAAGAGCGAGACAGACATCGCCGTACAAGTACCACAGCGAGATGGCGAAGCGCGGAGTCGGCGCGGACGCGGCCTACACCGGCATGACCTGGAGCGGTTCGTTTTCGTGTGTCGTTGTGCATGTCGTGTGTGCGCGCGTGTGTGTCGTGTGCGGTGATGATGACGACTTCGGTTTTGGGGCAACGTTGGTCATTAGGGTTCAGGCCGTCGGACGACGCGTGCAAGTATCCGTTCCTGGTGCCGTCCAACATGTTCGCCGTGGTCACGCTGGGCTACCTGGCTGAGATCGCCGAGCGGGTCTACGCCAACGGGGCGCTGCGGGCCGAGGCCTTGGCCCTGCGCCAGCAGATCGACGACGGTACTGACTCATCTACATATGTCGTACATTTCTTGCATATCTCGCATTCAAAGCGTTGCAGTGGAACCGTTGCAGTGGAACTGTTTGAATTTCTATTGGACTCTCACCAATCATGTTCGCGTCAGGCATCCACATGCACGCGGTAGTGAACCACGATGTATACGGCAAGATCTACGCCTATGAGGTGCGTTGGTTGTGGTTTGGTTTGGTGTCGTGTGGTGTCCGGCTCAACGAGTTGTTTTGTGGATTGGACCGCAGACGAACGGCTTGGGTCGGCACAACCTGATGGACGACGCCAACGTGCCGTCGCTGCTGTCGATGCCCTACCTGGGCTACCG
Organism: Acanthamoeba castellanii str. Neff; assembly: GCF_000313135.1. Classification (NCBI taxonomy): domain Eukaryota; phylum Discosea; order Longamoebia; family Acanthamoebidae; genus Acanthamoeba; species Acanthamoeba castellanii. Next base: position 280,101 of record NW_004457638.1, on the reverse strand, counting down.
CTCGCCGCACGACCCCGACGGCGCGATCGCCAACAACACGCGCCGGTTCGTGCTCTCCGAAGGCAACCGCTACTTCTACACCGGTAATGACCACCCTACTCTTCAAGGCTTTTGAATAAGTCATATGTGTGCGTGTGCGGATGGTGCATGTGCGTGTGCGTGTGCGTAGGTAAATTCGCCAGGGGGGTGGGCAGCCCGCACACGAAGCGCGGGTATGTGTGGCACATTGCTCTCTCCATGCAGGCGCTGACCTCAATCGACCCCCGCGAGATCCGGGACCTCATCGCCACTTGCGAGGTGCGCTCCCGCTACTTCTTCGGCGCCACAAAGGCTGCAGGATTCGTGCTCACCACGTCCGTCCGATGTGTGTCGTGCGGGTCGGTCTTGATGTGTGTCCTACATAGAACACGGACGCATCGACCGGGCTGATGCACGAGTCCTTCGACCCCGATTTTCCAGACAACTTCTCACGGCCGCACTTTGCGTGGGCCAACTCGCTGTTCGCCGAGCTGGTGCGCGACAAGCTGTCACTCCTTCTCACGCCCACCACCGACAAATAGAGAATATCAACCACATATGTCGTATGAACATACTGGCATGTTTAGCAAGTATGCGGGCCAGCATAGAACTATCTTTGTCGCATCGCAATTGGTAGAACACACAGATGGCCTGGCTAGATTGTCCAGTGGGCGGGGACAGGTTTGTGCTGGTCCCAGTAGGAGGGTCCGGCCTTTTGTATGAGCCCACCTCCCAAGCACAGCTGGCCTTGGTAGAACGCCACCACCTGATGCGGCGCCACTCCCCTATATAATAATTAAGAAGAAGAATCATCATCATTTGCATTACAGCATTCACACGTCAGTGAAGTGGCCTACGTGGTGGGACTTGAGAAGCGGTTGGGTCTGCAGTGTACCAGTGCGGTCGATCGAGAACTGAACGCGGTATTGTCCAGCGGCGTCAGTCGCCTCGCCATTGGCGGGCTGGAGCGGCTCGACTTGGCACGGGGCCGGCGCCCGCAGGTGGCCTACCTGGTACTCGCAGGCCAGCGCCTCGCCCGCCTAGCGCGACCGTCAATCAGCTTTCAACGAAAGATATACCACTCTGTGTGTCGTGTGTGTCGTGTGTCGTGCGTGTACCCGCAGGGCTTGGGGCGTGCCCGAGATCCAATGGACGTCGGAAGCGTAGAGTGAGTCAGTGAGGAGCGCGGGGTGGTCGGCGCCCTCCGCCACAGTCACCGAATTATTCTCCACGCTCTTATCTACCACATACAGCCTTGTCGTGTCGTGGTCAGTGAACGCGTCGTGGTCAGTGAACGCGTTTGGGCTGGAAAACGATTAGAGGCCGTACTTGTTGGCGTCTAATCGTCCCGGAATGCGGGCGCGCTGGCCAATCGTGTACTTAGTCATGCCCTCGTGCTTGCCTGCACACAACAAACCCACAAAGGCGCCGATCGGCATTGGTGTCTGTGTGTGTGTGTGTTGTGTGTGTGTTGTGTGTGTGTGCGCGCGCGCATACCCAGCACTGTCCCATCGAGGGAGTGGAAGAAGCCGGCGGTGGGCGGAATGTACTTGTCGACGAAACGCGAAAAGTTCCGCTTGCCGATGAAGCAGATGCCCGCCGAGCTCTTCTTCTCCGTGAGCCAGCCCCAGCCCGCCTCCTTGGCCATCTCTTTCACTTCACTACTCTCTCGAAAACGCCATCACCACACGCGCGTCAAACAAAAACGCACAAAAGCAAACGACACACGCACGGCACGACACGACACACGCGACGCGACATGACACGACACGACCCACGAAATGACACGACACACATGGTACGAACGTCTTGGTCAAGTGCCCGACGGGGAATAAGGTTCGCTTGAGCGCGTCTCCAGTTGTGTTGCTCAGGAAGTAGCTCTGGTCTTTCGTGGCATCCGCTCCCCGCATCAGATACAGCCTGCCTGCCATCCCGTACCAACGCACACGCACACGCACACGCACACGCACACGCACACGCCACACGCACACGCACACGCACACGCACACGATGTCGCCATCAGCAGAGCGGTGAGGGCGAGGGAACGAAGAATGTAGGGCGAGGCCGGACCATCGTGTTGCTGCCATATGCGCGCGTAGTGACCTGGTCGTACGTGGCAAACAAATAATAAATCAAATAATCAACAACAAATCAAATCCAATAAATATAAGAGAGTAAGAAATAATAAAAAGAAAAAAAAAGAATGATAATATTATGGATTGTGCACCGGTGGCGATGTAGTCGGCCTGGAATCGTGACTGGCAGAGGTGCAGGAAGCGCTTGAACTTGATCTCGCGGTTGCACATCACGTCCGGGTTGGGCGTGTGCCCAGCCTCGTAGGCCGCCATCGACGGAGTGAACACGTCGCTCCAGTACTCCCTGATGAACTCGACCTTGGGTTGGGTTTGTCCAACGGTGCGCGTGAGTCGCGCGCACGCAAGAAACGCGCACGCACCACCGCACACGGCACACACAACACGGCACACGGCAAGACACGAATGTTGCACCTTGTGCAGTGGAATCTGCAGCTGCGTGCAGATCTTCTTCGCATCGGCAAAGTCCTCGTCTGCTCGACACCGCCCGTGTTCATCTTCCTCCTGCGCGCCGCAAAACACCGTGTGTGTCGTGTGTCGTGTGTCGTGTGTCGTGTGTGCGTGCGTGTGCGTGCGTGCGCACCTGTGGATCCCAGTTGAGCATGTAGGCTCCCCGCACGTCGAACCCTCTGGGGACCCACAAACATCAGCCAACAATGATCCAATGGCTGCATCCCCCCCCCGCAGGACGCACCTTCGCTTGAGGAGGAGGGCGGTGACAGACGAGTCCACGCCGCCCGACATGCCGACCACCACCCGCACCTGCCCCGGCGCCCGACTGCTCAGCGCCTCGTCGGCCGCCATCGCCTCCACGTCCCGCACCACCCCACCAGCGGCCTCGGAGCTCAGCCCTCTTCGTACATCTGCGTAGCGGCAGCTCATCATCTGCCCTGGGCAGCGTGAGGGCAGCAGGGCCATGCGCAGGCGTGGCGCCACCCTCCGCATCGTTGATCAATTAATCAAAAGATGGATAATAATTATTATAAATCAACAATGGATATTTATGGTGCTGACGTCAGCAAATGTAGGGTACAAAGATCAACAGTGACATGTTGTTGGAAGGTCTGGGAAGTGCGAGCGTGGTGCCAAACCACCTCGCCTTGCCCGAGCACCACGAAACAACGTTCTTCAGCTGAGGACCTCCTCGTTCAACCAACTATCGTCGGTCGTTGATGTCGATGTAGTGGACGAGGAGGATGTCGAGGAAGAGCCACTCCTCCGCCTGCCAGTCCTCCCGCCACGCCCACCAGCAGCTGTTCTCCTTCTTCTCGTGGGCGTAGTCCTAGTGGTGGTCGTTGTGGTGGTCGTCGTTGTGGTCGTGGCCTGCTCCTCCTCTTCATCTTCACCGATGTCCACCACCAGGCGTCTCCTCGTCCGCCTCCGTCTACTACTCGGCACCAACTCCTCCTCACCGTCTTGCTCCTCCTCCTCACCTTCATCGGCAAAGTCGAGTCTCCTGCGCCGACCGCGTCGTCGTTGGCTCGCCGGCCGCTCGATTACTCCCTCGCCATCGCCAACCGCGTCAGCGTCGTTGTCGGCCGGGCCGCCCAGGCCCGTGAGATCGATGATCGACACGCGCGGCCGTCTGCGCGCGGCGTCCGTGGTCGATGGGCTGGTCAGCGCGGTGGTCATGGCGGCGCGTGTGGTCGACCGCGTGCGACGGGTCGCGACCGATTCCTGCGGCGGCTGGTGGTCGGGGCCTTGGTCGAGCAGCGAGAGCCGCGTGGCCTCCTCGATCTGGCGTTGGAAGTCGTCGTCGTCGCCATCGCCATTGGTGTCGTGGTCTTCGATGGGGCTGAGCAGGGAGTCGTCGTTGTGGTCATCGTCTTCTTCGTACGCACCACCATCATCATCATCGGAGATGACGACCTCCTCGAGGTCGATCTGGATGGCGTTGAACCGACCGCGCGCTGCCAGCACGCGCTCAAAGATGAGGCCCGGCCGGAAGTCCTGGCCCCACCACTCGTCGTCGCTCGCGATGAAGCCGGCGTCTTCGTCCGCCTGGTCTTCATCACCCTCCTCCTCCTGACCTTCCAGGAACTCGCGGTAGTAGAACTCCTCATCTGATTCGGTGAAGCGGTAGTCGCGCTTGCGCACGCGGACCTTCTCGGGAGCTCTCTTCCTCAATGTCGCGGCGCGCTTGCTTCTGCTCGGCGTCTGCGGGCCACCCAACTGTTGCCAAAAAAGTTTGTTATTAAATATTAATTATTCAAAAAAAAAACAGAAACATGAATTACACCAAATAAAAATTGCTACAAATGGAAAAGAAACAAAAAGAAATGGAGAAGGTACGGCGGTCTTGGTGATGGAGTTGAAGCGGCGCTTGCAGAGGGGGCACACGTTGGCCTTCTCGGCCCAGGTGGAGATGCACTCGAAGCAGAAAGGGTGCTCGCACGAGTTGAGGCGCCCCTGCACCGTGATGGCGTCGAAGCAGATCGAACAGTCCGGCGCTGCCGCTGCCGCGGGCTCGGCAGATGACGTGTCGCCAGTTGTCGATGACGTGGCCGCCTTCTCCACCTCCTCGCCCTCCTCCTTCTCTTTTCCCTTGCCCTCTTCTTCTTCTTCGGCCTTGTCCTGCCTTGTCCGCTTGCTGCTCCTTCTTCTTCTCGTGGCAGCCTGTGGTCTGTCCTCCCTGTCAGCTTCATAGTCGCTGCCATCGTCGTCTTCAATCCGCCTCTTCCTCACCACCACTCGGCCTCTACTACTACTCGTGGTCCGCCGGCGGCGAGCGCTGAGTGGCTGCTGTCGTTGGCGGGACCGAGTCGCTCTGGCCGGCGCTGGTGACGTGGCGGCCGCCGCTGCCACGGTGCTGTCATTGTCGCCAGTGGTGGGTGTGCGTGCCGCCAGCCGGCTGCTGCGACGGACTGCAGTTGCCGTGCTGGTCGATCGTGTGGTGGTGCCGCGGGACATGTTTTTGGGGCTTTTCTTTTCTCTTTTCGATTGACCGGTCTTGGCTAGCTTGGCGCTGGGAGGCGCGTCTGCTCGGCTCTTGGTGAAGAAGAAAAAGAGGCCTACCCAACTTCGTCAGCAAACACCACAAGCTCCCGCCTTTTTCGCTTTTTCAAAGCGAAATTTCAGCTTAATCCGGGAAAGCACAGGGCCGGCGAATCATGTTGCCTTATTGAAAAGCACAACATGATTTGCGAATCAAAATTCAAACATTCCGAGAAATGGAATGTTGACTTGGTTTGACCGGACGTCATTGGTTCTGACGAAATGTTCCGAATTTGTGTTGCTCGAAAGCTGCAAGAGAACTGCAGGATCATCGTGCAGCTTTTCTGTACGTCATAATGCTGGCATCTAAGGAATGATTCCTTATTTTGCTTTTTTTCTTTTATTCTAAGATCATCAAAATCCAGCCAGCAAGATGAATATGGTGAAGAAGGGAGTGGTGGCCACGCCGATTGGCGAGGCGGGCCAGGGCTTCTCGACCGCGCAGAAGGTGCTGCGGATGTCCGGCGCCCTGCGCCAGAACTGGCGGGGCGTCCACCCCCTGCAGCCGGAACGTCAAATGCAGCCGTCGCGGGCGAGATTGCTTCTGCGCCAGCGCACCAACTTCCGCATCTGGAAGACCTGGGCCGGCAAGACCAAGCAGCTTGCCCTCTCACCCCGAATCTACGGCTCCGGTACTTTAATCTCCTCTCTCTTCCCCCCCCTGCTTTCCTTGAATCTCGCACATTTTAATGACAATTTAAATCACTTCAAATCATCGTACGATCTCCAGTCACCACGGTGATAGTGCCGACCTGGACTCATACCGCGCACCCGGTGGATGAAAGCTATGGCCACGATGCCAGCAACGAAACGTTCTACCCCTACAAGAGCACGTACGTTCTCTTCCACGTCGCTCATGTTGCCCCAATTTTTCACCGTGTCGCTTTATGCTGTACTCACAACACACATACACACACAGCGTCAAGGGAACGCGGCACCGGGACGAGAAGACCGTGCTGGGCATCATCAACGATCAATGAACAAACCACACATCCTACTGGCGGCTGTGTAACGCAAGCAAACGTAAGTAAAGGAGTTCTACAGGCTTATTGTGGCGTGTGCTCTTCGTGTATGCTGCGGTCTGTTTGTGTTGCATGTTGTGGTGTTCGTTGGACTTTGCTCGAGCGAGCCGCGCATGTCGTGTTCGGTTCCGTTCTCCGGCTGTCATTAGTTCTTCGCCTTGGAGCTGAACTGGTTCTGGTGAGATTTCGGTTGGGGTCAGCCAAGGCCTCGACGACAAGCTTGGTGCCCCCCCCCCCGCACAACATCCACCTTGACGCCAACCTATAAAACCTTGACCAGGTGTGTTGCTTACAACCATTTTTATGGACTAGCTGGTAACAACAACAACAACAGCAGCAACACTACACAAGCAGCAGTTATGAGCAAGAAGCAAGGAAAGGTGTTGAGGCCTGCCTCGTTCGAGAACCCTCTCCACCGAAGCGACCAGGGCAAAGGTGTGAAGCCGATCCACCCGAGCACGACCGACCCCAAGTACACACCGCCGTCGTTCCAAGCGGCGGGCAAGGGGGAGGACGCGGACCTCCTGCAGACAGAAGAAGACGAGGCCTTGCGAGACCAGTCCTATGCCATCGGCGCCCTCCCCGACGACATCGAGTCCAGAGAGCTCGGCCAAATGCATGGCGACGTAAGGTTCGTACTCCACCAACACGCGTTCATCTTGGGGTTCCTCTACTTGCGCGAGACTTGTTTTGGTCTGATGCGCTGGTGTTGATGTTCTGCAGACACTTCAAGAAGCAGCTCAGCGGTGGAGTGCTGGAGGAGTTGAGAGAGACGCCTCAGCCACGACATGACTCGGGTTCGCTGGTGGACAAGGAAGACAAGGCACTCCTACACGACCGCATCTTGGCCCAAGATCCTGCTGATGGCCTTCCCTACAACGAGTGAGCCTCTACTTGAAGAAAATCTATTTTCCACTTCGTTTTCTCTCTGCCTCATTGTTATTTCCCGCTCTTTTTGATCGCAGCTGGACTTCATCGTTCGAGCGGCTGCAATTGCATTTGCATTCATTTCCCGAGATTCGGAGCCGTTGATTCTGAGCGCCATGTTCCCATTCGGATCGGGATTCGGAGGAGGGCCTAGCGATTCGGGAGCCGGTTCGGGCAGCGGCAGCCATGCGTTTTCATTTGGAAGCAGCGCTACCCCCGCCTCCACATCCTCCACACCTCCTCCTTCCACTTCCCTCTTTGGCGCTGGGTCGAGCGCTCTCGGCGGCACCTCTCTCTTCAGCCTCTCCGCCTCTGGATCTGCGTCATCTGCATTCAGTTTCCCATCTGCCAGCGTTGATCAACCATCCACATCATCCTTCGCCTCGAGCGGCTTTGGCGCGTTCGGCGCTTCCACCACCCCGAGCTCGGGAGCTGCAGCCACCACCTCGGGCTTCGGCGGCTTTGGCGTACCGGCCACCAGCGCCTTCACCGCTGCTGCCGGTGGTGCGCCCTTCGGTGCACCCGCGCCGGCGCCGCGCCGACCTTTTGGAGCACCAGCCGAGGAGCAGAACGGCAGCATGGATCATGGAGAAGACGATGAAGACCAAGACGCACAGGAGCTCAATGCCATGATGGCGCAGGGGCGGAAGCGGCTCGGGTTCTGCTGGGGTCGGCACGGCAACGAGTTCCTCCTCTGGAAGACGCAGCCGAGGAACGAACGCGAGCTGGTACCGCGCTACCAGACTCGTGTATGTCGCGTGTGTCGCGTGTGTCGCGTGTGGCATGTGTGTCGTTTGTGTCGCGTGTGCGGCTTTCTCACGCTCGCTGCCTGCGATGGTCGCAGAAGCAGAAGCAGAAGCAGCCGCAGCCAGAGGCTCTCGGTCTCGACTCGGTATGGACCGGTAACTTGGAGGCTCCGTTGGCCGAGACCCACAAGGTACTGTTTAGGCCTTCGTAGTTGACTACTCCTATCAGACTCTGATGTCAGCTCATCACTACCACGTCGACGATTCGCTCGACCCTTTCGGGGTGTCGCACCACAGTTGTTCAGCGAGGCGCACACGGTCTTCTTGGAGCTCCAGAAGTTTGCTGTCGAGTTCAGCAACAAGCCCGAACTCATGCGCGAGGTGACGTGCAAGCTCTCACCTCACCTCTTTTCCTTCGTCCGCCATCTCACGCGCGCTCCTTTCTCCTTCGCTTTTTTCGCGAACGACCAGGCGACGAAGAAGAGCAGCAAGAACTACCGGGTTGTCATCAATATCCTGATCAACAATCTGCAGCGGAAGCTGGAACGGCTCAACGGCAAGGTCGAGATGGACGACGAGAGCGGTACGCGTCGGCTTGCAGCGAACCTCCACAGATGGTTACTCTGTTTGCTAATTTCCTTCCTTTCCTTCTTTTTCCTCTTCTTCTTGCTGGCCGTCGCGCGCGCAGACAAATCGGCGGAGCAGCTGAGGGAGGAGCTAGGCTCGCAGCTGGCCTTGTGGAAGATTGCGGAGATCGTGTGGCACTTGTGCGACATCTTCTTCATCTCCTCGAAGCCCGAATCGGTCATCACGGAGCCCCTGGTCACCTGGCTGCAGCACTTTGATGGTACTTGCCACCCACCCGCTTCCCACTTCCCGCTTTTCGCTTTCGCTTTTCGCTTTCGGTCGCGTTCGCTAGATTGCTTACTTTTGTTGTTGTCGGGTTCTTTTTGCCGTGAACGAACAAACGAAACAAACAACAGTCAACATCAACGGCGAAACAAAGAGCAAGGAGGAGCTGGACTATCTCATCCGCGAAATAGGTACGTCTCTCCGCTGCAGGTGAGCGGCAGTATCGACACTGCCATTGGCGACCGGCCTAATCCTCCATTCCTCACATTGCTTCAATGTCCGCCGTCAGTCTCCTCGCCCGCCCCGGATCAGCACGACAGCTACTGGCCCGTCTTCTACAAGTACGTACACTGCAATCGGCAGACCCCGGATTGATTAGCTAAACTGCCTCTTCGCTTCGCTTTGCTTTGGTCTGGTCCGTACCAGACTGGTCCTGCGAGGCCAGATTCTGAAGGCGCTGGAGCTGCTCTACGCCCACTCGGAGAGACGCACGCAGACACAGACGAAGCGACGTGTGGCCAAGTCCACCAAGAACAACATCTGGCTCAAGACCGAGGTGCTGCTCAAGCACACGCCCGTGCTCCGCGAGGGCGAGTCCCTCATGCAGTTCGAAGCCGACTGGGACCAGTGGCGCGCCGACTGCCGGTACGGCGTGCGACGTATATGGACTCTGTGGCCTGAGACTCACGTGTGTCGTGTGCGTCGTGTGTGTCGTGTGTCCGATCTCTATAGCTCNCTGCAGGCCCAGGCGGAGTCCAAGGGCGACGACGACCTGCTGGCCCTCTTTACGCTGCTCAGCGGAGACGAGGGAGCCCTGCGAGATCTCAGCAGCAACTGGCAGGAGTTCCTCGTGGCCAGGCTGCTCTACGCCGAGCCCACGACCAAGAACGTTGAGTTCAGGTCCGTAACAACCGGAGAGAGCTACCAGAACACGCACCACCGCACACGCACCACCGCACACAGTGTCATTCTTCTCCAGAGAACTGATCGTGCTGATGATGATCACTCATCATCCCCCCCCTCTCTACAGATACCTCACCGAGCAGGCCACCCGACACTTCAGCCCGGCGAAGGACTCCTTCGACCAGATCCTGCTCCACGTGATGAACTTTGAGCCGTACGAGGCCGTCAAGGAGAGTTGGGAGCTCCTGCGCTGGTGGTTCGCCGCTCACCTGACGGACCTGCTCGCCCACGCCGGCCTCATCGAAGACGTCCAACTCGAGTACATGTCCCTCTTTTCTTTTGGCGAGCTCGTTTTCCTCGTTTTTCTTCAGGTTTCCTTCTTGGAGCTCACCATTCCTAAATGATTCTCATTGGCTGGCTCGTAGCGAGGGGGGTAACATGCGAGAATACTTCCTCGTGGGCTTTGTGCGAGACGAGCTCCTAGCATCGAACAAGACTCAGGTATTATTAAGGCATCGCTATGTACTTTGATTATCATTTTTCTGATGTGATGTATGTTCATACTGGCTTTGCAGAGCATGTGGCGCCTGGGGGTGAACTACCTGTCGTTCTGCCCCAGCTTTGGCACGGCCTACATGAAACACCTGCTCGAACAGATCCCGCTCGAGTCCGAAAAGCAGGTTCGTGTTCCACCTCATCTCGCCACAGATCCCCACTTTCCACCGCACGACACGACACACACGGCACACGTCGCAGAATGTATGTGGCCGAAGCGCGTGGAGAGTAATTTGGTGATTTGTGACACACTCCTCACTCTTCTCCGGCTCCAGGCGTACAAGGCGCTTGCCGTGTGCGGGCAGCACAACCTGGTCGACCAAGCCAAGCTCCTCTACATGGTACTTCCCCGTTGGCTTAGTCTCTCATGATGGCCTCCATCAGAACATTAAACCCGTGTTTCACTTTCTGGATGGCGATAGATCATGGGCATGCAGAAGTACCGGGAAAGGAGATACGGAGCTTCGATCCAGTGGTTCTTGCGAGCTGCTCACCACGTACGTCGCCTTGATCGTGTTCGTGTTGTGTGTTGCGTGCGGCGTCTGACTCTCCATCTCAGAGCCGATTGTCGCAAGTGGCGAACAAGCTGGTGGACGATTACTACCAGGGCAAGAGCATCAACGCCGATGAGGTCACGGCGGTGGTCGAGCAGTTGGACAAGGATTTCATCTTCTCCGAGCGGTTGGTGTTCTTGAGCAAGGTCAGAGATCTCAACATCTTCAAAGAGGTACCACACTTTCTCCCTTGTCGCATTCACCACCACAAACGCACCACCGCGCGCGCACAAACATGGGACTCATCCAAATACCTCGTATGCCTCTGCAGCAAAAGAACTGGCGTGCGGTTGCGGAATTGACTGTGGAGGTGATCTCCAAAAAACCTGGCTCCTCGCCGCTACTGGATCCGACTCCTTCGCGAAGTCGTTCCACTGCTCGAAGGTACTCCCTCTCCCTCCCTCCCTCTCTCTCTCTCTCACACCACTTCTCTCTTCTCTCGCTCTCGCATGAGTACCCTCGTCTGAGTATTCTTCTCATCTCATCTTCGCCAGCCACGCCTGTTCTGTTTGACTTCTATCAAACCGAGTTGCTCATGGCCTCGCTGGAGGATATCACCTCGGCCCACTACAGCAAAGGGTGCGTGTGTGTCGTGTTCTTCTTCGCGTCCTCTCGCCCACATGCTCACATTATCTCGCATGTTGTGTGTGCCCCGGGCAGGTACACGAAGAACATCTCCGACGACGAACTGGTCGCCATCCGACTGGCCCTCGCCAGGAACCGAGCCCGAGCGATTTGCCTCTGAGACTTGATATCAACTGTCGCGCACGTGACCTCCCCCCAAGGACTGCACAGCACAGTATAAAAATTGTCTTTTGGATGTGAGCGTTAATGGGGCGGGCCACCAATCACCAACAGTTGCTCTACAACAGTTGCGCGGTCAGTGTTGGGTTGCCGTCCCAATCGGACTGCCCCGGTCGTTGTCGCTTCTCCTTTTGCTCTTTCACGTCAACCCACACACACAACTTCATTCTGCTTTCGCACCTTCTTTCGTTGCGCCATCTTCAACACCAGAATGCTGCGCAGCAGTCTGTTCGCACTCGCGCTGGCCTGCATCATCTCCTTCCACGTCCAAGCGGTACCACCTTTAGAAATGTTTGGCTTTCTTTATTTCGATTATTGAACAGACCAGTGCTACTCGACAAGGTGGTTCCTGTACTTCGTCTTCTGCTTCACCTTCTCAACATCACGCAGGCCACTTGGGTGGTGGATGAAGGCGGGAAGGGCAACTTCACCTCCCTCAGCGGAGTCACGTCGGCCAAGGTCAAGCCCGGAGATATCCTACGCATGCGCGGTTCGTCCGGGTTCCTCCTTGCTTACCGCGTGGACCCAATCACTACTACTACTACTACATGTCCATTCACCAAGTTTGTGTGGTCAACAGGCACGTTCACCAAGGCCCAGGTCCTACAGAGTATCAACGTATGTTTAACTCCGCATAGATGTAACATCACACTGACAAGAGTACGTTTTTTTTTCTCACGCTTGTGCAGGGAACGAAGGCGCAGCCAATCACGATCACTAGCTACCCCGGCACCACTGCTGTCATCGATGGCGCCACGGTGCCGCTGAGCGGCGGCCAAGTACATCCTCTACATCCTCTACATCCCTACATATGCACATTTTATATGTAATGTCGCTATCAAGGCTCACGCAGGTGTAACAAATTCGTCTACGCAGGGTCTGCTCAAGCTCAGTGCCAGCAACCACATCGTGGTGGAGAACCTGCTCGTGCGCAACTCGAACAAGTCCGGGATCGTGTTCGACTACAGCAACAACGTGCTCGTACGGAACACGGTGGTGCACAACACCTGGGTCAGGTATTTTGAGTGTGCTGTGTGGTAGTTTGTTTATGCCGCCAGCCAATGGATGTTACATTGTATAAAAATTCTCTCCTCCAGAGCCATCGGCGGCTGCGGCGCAGATGTGGTGATCCACAACAACACGGTTTACAATGCTGTGATGCAGAATTACAACGCCTCGTCCACCACCGGCTGGGGCCAGGCCATGTCGTACGCGCACTCGCCCCTCATGTTCAACATTTTCAGTCGATCCAAGTCGTGTTGTTATTGCAAACACATTCTTTTCTTATGATTGCTGATTGGTGGTGGCCTACACGCAGTGTGGACAACTGCTTCATGCCCGACGACTCGACGAGCCGCAACTGGACCTTCCAGCACAACACCGTCTACAACAGCTGGGGCGAGGGCATCGACTGCATTCAGGTGATTGGGTGCACAGTGCGACAGAACGTTGTCTACAACACCTTTTCGGTGAACATATGTACGTACATATATTTCCAACATATATGTTGGAAAGATATATGTTCACGCAGCTCACGTGGCGTATATCAAAGTGCTCACCGTATGCTACTTCTGTGATGGGCGGCAGACATCGACAATGCGCGCGATGTGCTGGTGGACAGCAACTGGGTGTATTCGTCCAACTCCTTCTACTACCGGCGCGGTAAGCCCGCCACGGGCGTGCTCGTGGGGGCCGAGGAATGGCCGGTACGACCCGATCGCCTTCTGGATGAGCTCTGCGTGGGCCACCGCGTCAAACCGTTGAACAAAGGTTTTGCCTAAATTCTATTATACACTTTAGGTGGTGCCGCGTCCGACGTCCAACGTGACCATCCAAAACAATCTCCTCATCAACACCGACGGCATCGCCCAGTATCAGGAGGGAACGGTACGCACACATCGCTGGCGCTGATTGAAAAGACATATCTCTCAAATGCAATGAACCAGAACACGGTGTCTGGCGTGCGGATCTTCTACAACACCATTTGGAATCCCAGCACCAAGGTTCGTCCCGGAGTCATGTCCAAAACCTTTTATTTTGTCGCTCACCAATGACAAAACACACCGCCCCCAGCAAGCGCCGTTCTACTGGCCCGCGCAGCCCACCGTGTCCTCGGGAAACGTTCTCAAGAACAACATCTTTTGGGTCAAGGTGCGTGGCGTGGCATGATCATCACCTCACGTTCATTCCACACGATACGTATATCTCACTCCAATCAACTCTGCAACCTTCTGCTGGGTAGGACTCCTACGGCTGTGGCCTCGGTACGAAGGCTCCCCTTTTTTGGGTACATGTAGAAGGTGGTTGGGTACTGGTCTATTTCTCATCTCGACACTGAATTGTTGGTTACAGAGGAACAGCGTAGCGCGTGGCAGATCTCCAACAATGTCTGGGTCGGAGTACCCAGGTATGCCAAGCATCTCCCTTCTTGCTTTCTTCTCCTTCTTCTTCCCTTGTTGTTGATCTTCTTCTTCCACACTTGCAGCATGCCGACCGCCTGTGCTGACACGACGGGGCTGTCGTCGAAGGCCGTCGCCAACTCCTCCGCAATCCAGTTCGTG